>NC_071390.1:157776906-158076906 GCF_022682495.2 Desmodus rotundus | reverse complement strand
AACAATATTTTTACCAGCATCTTTTTAAGCCCACCCAAGGGGTCTGCTCAGGATGTCGTAGGGCTCGAGTGTGTGCTCCGCAGCAGGGGATGAGGACAGCCAGGGTTGGAAATGATGACCTCCACACGTCCTATCTCTCCTTCATACTCTGGGGGATTCAGCCACCACCCTCGGTGGAGACAATGGCAGTTAAGTGTCTAAACTGTTACCCGCAAAGGACTTGGTTTCCTCATAAGAGCTCCTCCAAAAATGGGGGAATCAAGTTAACCTCCACAGATGACTGAGGTCAAGACAGATGTGGACATTTCCAGGTCTGGCGGTTCAGTTCTCTAAGTTCCTGTCGTAGTGATTTCTCTCATTGCCAGAGCAACACAGGACTTTAATCCTGTTGCACATCTAACCTTGTCATCCCACCGAAACGCTGGCACTTCTGTGCAAGCCCTAGATAGCCAGTAGCCTTTCAGGGCCGACAGAACCGGTTATGGCAGCTTAAAATAGATGTCCAGTATTCCAGGTGCTGACTCCCTACTGTGTGCAAAGCTCCATCTGTTGTTATTAACAGTGATCCTAAAACCACCTAGCCTGGGAGTTCCAGTGTGACTTCCCTGAGGAGGTGTCCCCTGAGCCAAGGAGGGAGTTTACTAGATGAAGGTGGGGTAGGAGGAGGGGAGGTTTGCAGGGGGTGGCGAGGGAGGCAGGATGGGTCAGGCGGGGAGGAGAGTCTGTGTGGAGATGGAGAAAAGGTTTATCTGCATATGCTTTATCATTGATTCCTTCATACCTGACATAAATGGCTGTCACATAGAGGCATTCAATGAATGAATAAACGGAATCACCCTGTTCTGCCTACAGATTCTTCACCCTTAGGAATTTCTTTCTGCTTGTAGAGTCACCCTCTGCATTTTGATCTATTCTGTAAGCAAACAGATGACTATAACCTTTACTGTTTTATGAGCTCAAATCCGTATTTTGAGTCATAAAGATCATAGTTCAGCAAGTAAAAATTGAATTTCCATGTTATCTTGCTTGGTTGCTAGACATCTGGCACCAGTCATTTATCTTGTCTTCTGCAGGCAATTGAAACCTGCTTAGTCTTTATTATACTGGCCATAAACATGTTGCAAACTGTGATTTTACATTGCCATTAGTTTTGTTTTGGGGAGGAATACAAATTACTGAGTCATCCACTTTTAGCCTGTACTAATTCTCTTTCTCAATAAGGTGCCATTTTCTTTCCTTTGTGGTCCCTACAAACTTACCCACCTTAACAACCAAAAACATTTCAGCCAGTGCTGAAACATTACTTTGTGGATGACTCACATTGTCTCACACAGGCCTCTACAACCTTACGGAGGAAATGTCTCGTCTGTTTCCAGCATTAAATGTTCAAGTGCATGAAGAGTTTTGATCTGTGACTTGAACCAGCAGAGGTAAGCTCCTCAGTTCATCATCGACACAGAGGTGTTAGAAAGTGCATGCACTGGACAAAACTGAGTTTGAGCCCCGACACTGCTAGGACCGGGCTATGAGTCAGTTACCAACTCTCATAGCTTCCATTTTCTCATCAGGAAGAAACGTGAGGTTCTTATGAGATGAGATGAAATGATGCATGTGGAAGCACTGTACATATGCAAGGTCCTTCGCGGGTTTTCATCATTTAGTTGGTTTCCCTTCTCCTTAGGCAACCAGAGTCTCCTTAACTGTGGTGCCGGCTCTGTGGAGGCAGGGGCTGTGCTGTATTTACCATGTGCCACTCCATCATCAGCACTTCGCATAATGCCTGGTGTGTAGTCGGTGTTCAATACATTTTGGTCAACTATGTGAAGGTGAAGAATTTCATGTTTTAAAAATTTCAGCATTTTTGATGAACATAGAGGAGAGAGATGAAATGACCCTCTTAACTGACCCAGGAAGCAGGAATAAGTGGCAACTCTAATCCCAGAAACCTGGTGTGGCTGGCTGTGCAGCAGGTGGATATCTGAGAGGGACTCTCAAGTGTGCAGGTGGCCAGAGGGCCAATATTTACGTTCTTGGCTCCCTGGCCTACACCGGGCAGTCAGATACTCCCCCTTGGGACTTGCAGGCCTGGCAGAGATGCGAGACTGCCAGGTGGCCTACGGGTAGCTTTGGCTGCTCAGAGGGAGAATCCAGTGGGGGTAACATCAGCAGAGGCTTTGTCACCAAACCATCCCGTGGTGTGACTCTAGATGTATTTTTGGCTGCCTGGCCTCTCTTAACTCCTCTTTGTTTTCCAGGCTCAGTGTCCCTAACCTTCTTGCTACTTCCATGGGTTCCATATTGGTTTTCCAATAAATTTCCTTTCTGCCAAGTCAGCCAAGTGGGTTTCATTGTTTGCATCCAACGACCTGGGTCCTAGTCTATGGCCTCTTTCCCTGGCCTTGGTCTCCCACGTGGTCTACTCAATAAACATCATTTCTAGGGATACATGTCAAAGCTGCTTTTGCCCAATTCTCAAAATCTCTTCTTCAAGATGATCAGTGCTTTGCATCACTCTTCGATGATCTCTATAAAGTGTGTAATATGTTCTTTAATGAAGTAGAGTTCTGTCCCATCTGATCGCTCTTTGTCTGATCATTTCACCTTTCCCAACCCCCGAGATTCATTTCTTATTCATCTGCTCTTTTCTCTATACACATTTCTCCTGAGGTTTTGTGTGATTTAATAAGCTTTTCTTGTCCATGAACTACTACATGCCCGATATTATGCTAGGGATGAGCATCCAAAGGTGCATAAGGCAGAATCATCACCTGTGTGAAGATAATAGTCAAATGAATTAAACATGAAGTAGATCAGTGCCAAAACAGGCAGTATATGCCACCGCGCTCCTCAAAGCGTGGGAGAAAACTTCAGGGAGGTATGAAAGCTTGGGACTTGATTCGGTACGACTTCTTCTACAGCAACGAGACTCGTTTTTCCCATCAGTGTTTGCTGTGCCCCCACTACGTGCCAGGCACTGTGCAGTGCCAGGCTCTTGGTGACCTCTCCTTATTTCCCTCTCGTCTTTTTGAGGGTGTGAGCCTATCTATATCTCTGCGTGTGCGTGTGTAACAATGCTTACTTTGTAAAACATGAACAACCAGAGAGACATTCCAGACTGGGCTGCCAGTGTCGACGGCAGGCGACTCTGCTGAATGTGACTACAGTCCCTGCTCTCTTTGAACTACAATATTTTTTAACTCATGTTACTGCTTCTCCAGAGAACCATGCTGGCACATTTTTTCCTTCCATTCTCACTACAGCCTATAATCCATCATTACAAAGAGAGGCTTTAAAAACAGCACTCAAGGGAGACATAATTTCCTCTCCACTTCTCTCTCAGAAAGAGCAACTTATAATGGGAGGAGGAAAAATTGCATTTAGGCTAAAGGAATATCAATAACAAGAAAGAATCTGCTTTTTATCCCCTTTAAGATGTTGAGCCTCAAAAGGACTCTTCGTTTTAAAACAGGCCACCATCCCTTGGCATGCCCTAAACATTAATATTCTCTACCTGGTAATGAAGCCAGAGGGGTTTTGGTGAGAGCTATTAAAGGGAAAGGGTGGCTGAGGCAGGTTTCCCTGGTGAATGAAAATCACAGGCTCATAAATACATTGTGCGAGGTTAGTCTTGTGGTTCGCTAGAACTTTAAATTTGTGATTCTCGCGATTATCTATGTCGACAGGGGAACTATTGACTTTTTCTCCGACAAGGCTGCAGTGCTCAAATTTTTGACTTGAAAAGAGAAAGGATCAGGATTCCCTAAGGAAACCAAGGAAGCCCTACAGAGGCAGGTTAAAACGTTCCAGGCACATGTACTGGATAAGAGGGGACACAAGGGGAACCACTGTTCTCTCCCTTTGAAAATTAGTTTTGAGCCCTGGCTCAGTTAGTTGGAGCGGCATCCCATACACCAAAAGCTTGCGGGTTCAGTTCCTGGTCAGGGAGCATAGGGGAGGCACCAAATTGATGTTTCCCTCTCTCTCTCTTCCCCCTTCCTCTCTCTCTAAAAGTAACAGGAAAAAATGTCCTCTGGTAAGGATTAAAAAAAGTAATTTCGCCATTGGAAACAACCCTGTGATTTTTAGTTCATTAACCAAGCAAAATTGTCACTGAGCACCCAAAATTTCCATCAACTTTCTCCACGTGTAGCTAGTATCCAATGACTATTTAGCTAATGCTGATTAAGCATAGGTTAATAACTTTACTGCTAATGCTGAAAATAGAAAACTAATTTAAAAAAAAAATAAAAGTGAGCTCTTCAGGTGCACCCAATCCAATTTTTCTTCAAGCTAAGGGTCTGAGTACCGGCTAATTTAAATAGCTAGGAAAAGTCTCAGGAGCATAGTACCCACTGAAGTGCCACGCAAGTCTGCACAGGGCTACAGATGCAGCAGAAGGCAGGGGGACCGTGCTCAAGGTTTGTTCAGTTTCCTTGCATTTTTGCAAACAGTTCACACACCAGACATGAAGTTTCCTTCTATAACTCCTCACAGAGTACAAAGAAGTCTGCCCACTGGCTGTACACGAGGAGCTGTAGTAATATCACTCATAATTCTCTGGCTTTCAGTGATTCAAGGAGATTATTTTTCCCTGATAAAGAACAGCCCTCTGCCCATGTCAGATTCTCCCTCTCTGTCTTTTTAACGTGATTTGATGGCTTGAATTCAGAAAGAGGCCTCACAGTTTGCAGGAGGAAATGGAACCACAGCATTTGTGCCAGTAGCCCCCCTTGCTGCTCTCATTAGGGTTCCCTCGCTCCGTTTCTGTTTCTTGGGAGAGGACAGGGGACTTTTTAATTGGGCCTATTAGAAGTTGTCTTTACACCGTGACACCCTCTGCTTAGTGAAGGCTCCAGCAAAAGCCATGCTCTGCAATTACTTCTTGCAACTCTGAGGAATAATGGTTTCTTGTCTCGTTTAAAAATAAATCTGAGACTTATTCCTAATTGCTTTTTCTTCTCTGCCTAGCCACATGAATTTCTTCTTGCCAGTTGAGCAAACTTTCCATTATTTAAGGAGGCAGTTTTGATTGTAACTGTCCCCTGATAATAAGACATATTAAACTAGATATCATCTGCCCATCGTTCCATTCTTGCAGATACAAGGCCAATTTAAATGAGCACAGACCTCATGAGCTTGAGTTTCTATTGAAATGTGAAGCTTTGGAGTTTCCTAAGCAGCGTTCTGTCCACCTGTCCCAGAGCTCACCTGAAAGAGCCTGCATATTCGATGTTCGAAGTTTCTCAGAATCACTCCTTCTTAAAAGAATAGATGAAGGTTTGTATTTATGACCTATTCCAAGAAAAGAAATCAAACATTTAGATAATAAACAAGCACATTCCTAAAATATATTCCCCGTGTTGATTCAGAGAATTACCAAGGAAAATGGGCCATTCACAGCAGGGCCTGGAGTGGCAAGACATTAAGAGATTTTCCTTAAGTTACTTTTCATTAACAAACACAGCTGCTTTCTGAAACCAGTGGCTTCCCCACTGCCATAAATGCCATTATGCCATCGCCTCTTATGAAATGCCTGGTTCTTCTGTATAGAATGTTATGTTATTTTTATACACATAGATACAATACACAGAATACTTCATGTGTAGTTAATATTTAACAATATTTAATGTCCTCAATGATGTGACATTTTTCATCACTGTATCTGTTAAGCTTGCCATGTGGCCAGATGTTCGTAAGAACTTAATGTCCTCCCCCACTATTCGTCTCTTTTTAAACCCATTTTCATTCTGGTTTCTTTATCTCCTTTTTAATGTGTAATTATACAGGAAAAATGGATTAAAAAACTCAAAACTAAGTACTACTTGCAAATAACATACAATTTATTTAAAATAATATAATTTTCAAAATTAGAAAGACCCTGGGTCTTACCACTAACATTTGATTAGCTGTATAACTTTGGACAAAACAACAACCTCTCTGAGTTTCTTCATCTATAAAATAAACATAATGGTACATAACCTGTGTTCATACTTTGACAAAATCTTATGAAAATAATTATCCTACAAATATACAATATTATGATGAGCAACCAATGCATTAGGGGCCTTATATACGAAGGTATCAATGAGAAGACTGGATATGAAACTGCCCTCAGAAATTCCTGCAACAAATACGTAGTTGAAAGAATTAACTTTCATTCAGACCTGGAGGCAGCCATTTGTTTGGCTGCTGAAATGCCTGACAGCCTTGCCCAGTAAAGAACAGAAGAGCCTTGAGCAATAACCCAGGCATCACCATACCACTCTCCTTTCCCAAGCATTACCATGCACTAGACAGTGTGTTAATTTCTCAGTAATCTCTTTAGTTCAATCCTTGCTTCAGCCCTGGGTGGTAATGGTGATTAGCCTTGTTACAAAGGAGGAAAGGGACTCTCAGATACAATCAGCAACTGGCTCAAAGTCACATAACTAGTAAGTGGCAGTACTAGGATTCTAATATATCCACTTATCTCCAAAGCCTAATCTCATTGTGATACATTTTTCTCTTGTCTTTAAGAGACTGATTACTTTAGATCAGGCCTGATATTCAGCCAGTATGTGCCCGGGTACACACTAGATGGGTGGGTATACACCAGCAGGGCAGATATGTGCAAGGGAGCACACCAGTAGGGCCACAGCCATAGTTAACAGTCAGTGTCCATCCTGACAGGTGAGCATCATATTAATTATTAAATATTTTTAATGTTATTCCTATTATCCTGACTTCCAGTTCCACATTTTAACTCAGCCCAGACAACTCTGCTGACATACTCACACTTACTAAAGATTGGCTCCTACTCACATTCATCGCCTGGAGCTACTCTGCTCCAGATCTCCAGCTCTAAAATTCTCTACCAGCACTCTCCATTCCTCTACCCCTCTTCTCCACTCCTTCCACTCAGCTCTTGCTCAACCTTCAGTCCATCAATTCCTTTCGATTCCCCAGTCTTCCTTCTCCTCCTATTCACTTGTCTGGGTAGGGGAAAGACACATGATTCTTCTTGAATGCTGGCATTTGTCTTATTTATGCTTATACTCACCACTTATACACAGTAGGTACTCAGTAAATGGTAAATTGAATTTAAAAAAGAAATTGAGTCTATAGATAAGATTAGTAGTTCCTTGAAACTAAGGGGAATATGCCGAACGATGGATTTATGTCTCAATACTTACTCTGCCACTTCTGCATTTGCCTATGGACTTCAAGGATTTTGTGGATCGTGAAGATGAGCAAAAATACAAAAACTAATATTACTAAAATATACCAAGTGATCTTCACGGAACAATAGAAATCTGCAAAGAAAAAAATACTATAAAAATACAATAAAAGGGCGCAACAGATAAGAGGCCATCTGGTGGTAGAGCTGGGTGCTGGTGCATACTCTTCCCTTAACCAAAAAGCTGAATAGTGTATAACGTCACTTCAGAGCGTAATTTGCTCTGGGACTTCTTCCCTCATGTACTAAATATGGAAACTTGATTAGGTAGGCTTCCAAAACTCAACTTAGGTCCAAAATTCTAGGGTTAAGTTCACTTACAGGTTATGCTGGTGTTAGTTTCATTGTCATTTCTATCACTAGGTTAAGGCCACAACAGAGCCAAGCAGCCAAAAATTATATCCTCAAATCAACAAAGATGCATCGAGTATGAGGAGGATGGGGGAGATAGGGAAAAGCAGGCAAAGGGAAAGAGCTAGGCTGGGGCAGAGGAGGTGAAGGAGGCCAGGGCAGGTGAATGACCAGAACCCCTTTCGCAGGGGCTCTTATGGCGATGATCAGAACAAGTGCGTGTGTTAATTTAACATGCAGTTATCCCAGTCTATATTTAATGAATATGCAGGTAAAGACTTGTCCATTCGGAAGACAGTGAGGCCACATGGGGGAATGGTAACCCTCCAGCACAGTCCCCTTTAGTCCCATAAACACAACCTCATCATGTTCAAGACACCACTGTCTACTGACTTTCTAAGCCATCCTCTGTACCCTCTTCCCTGTACACAAAACACAGCCAGTACTTATTCAACTCAGGCAGATATATAACTTGTTTATATCCTTGCATGACTGCCCTGTGGTGCTCCTTTCCTAGGCCCCCCTCCACGGGCAGATGTTCATGACATAAGCATCAACATTTATTTGGAGGAGAGGCCGACTGGAGGAAAGGTGAGCGTTGCCTGGGACGGCAGCGCTCGGCCTCCTCAATACCATTCCACGATTGCCAGCTGCCACACTTGCATTTCTCACTCAGCAAGATACAGGCAGGCGGTTAATTGGAATAGAAGATTTGCAGTGCCAGCAAGAGCCAGGGTGGGTGGCATGACCAAGGTGTCACTGGGCACTGATCTCGCTATGAGAAAAAACCACGCATTCACCAGCTAGATATTGCCAGAGCAGACTGTGCACAATTGGGGCCAAGTGTCTCCCCGCATCCCTGCGGCCATCTTGCAGAGAGCCAAGGGGAAACGGACAAGAATCTGAAAACATCTAAAGAGACAGTTTAAAGTATTGTTTCAGAGTAAATTTACCATATTGGACTAAATTTAGTTTCATCTCCTGGTGGGTAGGGCTTTCAAAGAAGATCACACTAGTCTTTGCACAGCAGAGGAAAATACAAATAATTCTTTAATCTTTTACATGTGGCAAAAAGGATACAGTTTTTCCAGAATACAAGACTACTCCTTTGTGCACCCTGTTATCTTTCTGAATTATGGGTGCAAAAAATTAGCTGTCATTTCACTCTGACTAGAATTTATGGATTTTTCCATTAATAAAAATAAATCCTCTTAAAATCAGAGTAATAGAAATGCTTATCTTTTCCTTTATGTTTTAGAAAATATAAAATACGACTAAATGGATACATAAATGCACATTAAAATAAATGGTTTAGTATCTATAATCCAAACCTCTTTATCTTTCGGATTTTATCATAGTCTCCTTCCACAGGCAGCCTTTCCAAGACCTACCTGCCAATCTCACCCCTGAACCAGAGGGGGTCGACTCTCTCAAACCCTCCGCATCCGCACACACACACGCACATCTTGAAATACCTCCTAAGTACAGAGGTTGTAGGGCCCTGGGCAAACTAACTCACCAGCAAAATTTCTCTTTAGTCATGTATTTTACTTTGAAAAATGCATACATATTATCTGTTCCTGTTTGTTTTAAAATAAATATAAATGTCTAAAAAATACCTGCCTCAAAAACAAAGTTTTAGAAAACCATTCTAAAGTCATCTGAAAGGCCCCCACAGGTCTAGAATATCCAGATGCACAGCAAGTTACTCTACTGTAGCACCTGTCACCCTGAACGCACTTGCTTGATTGTTTTACATTCATCTGTCCTTGTGTCTCCAATGCCTAGCATGCTGCTTGGCATTCATTCAATGGTCATATTATGAAATGCTCTTCGAGAGCAGGTTCTGTGGGGGAAAGTAAGTGTGTACTGCTTAGTAAAAAAGGATCAATTGTGGAAATTCAGAAGAGGGTGACTAGGAAGTTAATCAGCCTTAAATAGAAGTAAGATATATAGTAAGTTTTGTCTCTGGGGCTCCTGTGGTCCCTTCAAATCATCCAGTGATCCAAACTGCTTAACCTGGTCCCTGCCTGTCTTCTCAGCTTTACATCAAAAATCCCAATTGATCCAGGCCTGGTTCTCAGCTCTAAGAGAGGACATGTTAAATCAACTCGAAGTGAGATTTTAATAGCATACTGCAAAGTACAGGGATATTTATACATAAAAATAAATTTCACCCTTTCATTCCCAAGTGTAGTAGTATGACTTCGAGCACTGCTAAAGGCATGTCCCAAATTTATTCTAAGGCAGAGGGTCTTTCCAGTGACCCTCAATTCACAACCCATACATGCCACTTCTGCTTCCAGGTATAGTTGGGCCCCATGAAAGCACAAATTGAAAAATTGAAAAAAAAATACAGATAAAAGGGCTAACATTTCTCCAGCCATACTACTTCATCAAGAAAATTCTTCAACTATTTGACTTTCAGGGAAGTTAATGTGATAGCCCTTATATAATTTCTCTTTTCCCTCTAATTTCCTTTGAAACTTACTTTTTACATCCATTTCTAGGTGCAAGGAAATGTGTATACAATTATTTGAGTAATTCATGATTCTACAAGAATGGTTCATAGACTTTTCCTTGGTTGGATCTTCCTCCATGATTGCCGAATGTCTAGCATTTGCTTTTAGATTGCAGGTAATGTTATATTCCTCCACGTGGTCAACTGCAGGCTCTACGGTGAAGTTAAAGTGTTGACAAGGTGAATGAAAATCATTTGCCTTCACTTCCATGGATCCTCTCATGATAAGAACTAGGGAGAGAATAAGAAAATGTTATTCACAAAATAGTAATACATAGTAATACAACTCAAAACTAAGTCTCTTCCTTCCTACATAAAAAAAGAAGAAACAAGAAGTTATCTGCATTAAAAGTAGAGATTGTGAAAACCAGGTGATAGTGAGGTTGAAATAGATCAGAGCATCTCAAAAAAAAAAAAAAACAACACAGATTATTTCTATGACAACTTGTGGAGCAGATCTTATTTTTCAAAATTGTCACAACAATATTTCTCATCCCCCATTATACTGGTTTGCTAGGGCTGCCATCACAAAGACCCATAAACTGGGTAGTTTAAGCAACAGAAATTTATTGTCTCATAGTTCTAGAGGCTAGACTTTCAAGGTTAAGGTGTTGCCAAGTTGCTTCTTTCTGAGGGCTATAAGGGTAAGATGTGTTCCATGCCTCCCTGCCGGCTCCTGGGGGTTGCCGGCAATCTTGGCATCCCTTGGCTTATAGGAGCATCACCCTGATCTCTGCCTTTAACTTCACCTGGCACCCTCCCTCTGTGCTTATCTGTGTCTATGTTTCTCCCTTCTATAAGGACACCAGTCATGCTGGATTAGGGACCACCCTACTGAGCTCATCTTAACTAATTACATGGGCAATGACTTTGTTTTCAAATAATGTCACATTCTGAGATACAGAAATATCTGGTGAACAAAGACAAAGTCCTTGGCATCAAGAGGCTCACCAGATAGGTAGACAGGTAAAACAATAACTCATATACGGTGGATAAATGCTAAGCAGAAGTACCATATTTTGCCATGTATAATACACACCCACATTTTTGGCCCACACTTTCAGGGAAAAAATCTTTTATTTTAATTTTTTAATTCAATTATTTATTTATTTATATTTAGATGCTTGGTTTTTGTATTATAAAGAATTTTTGCAATTATTTTTAACATATTATGGTATAAGAAATTTTGTGTAACAGATAATTTACAAAACACAAGAACAGATACAAGCTACAAGAAATTTTATGAACCAGTAACAAATTAGTGCTACCCATGTTTAATGTGCATCCTTATTTTCCCGTCAAAAATTAGGGCAAAAAAGTGTGTATTATAGACTCTTTAGAGAATCAAAGTGTGATTTTTTTTTTACTATGAGAACTTACAAGTTTACTTAGAATTTTTTTAAATTCACAATTTTAAATTCATTTCTTTAAATTCGATACCTTGGAGAAGTCATGTTAAATAATTTTGTTAAGCATCAAATGAATGTGAATTACAGTGGCATTTTGATATATTTTAAATATATTTTATTTTTGATAAAGTACAACAAGAACGAGTAATACCCCAAAGCCCCACAAGTCACTCATCGAGAGCTGCCCCAGGGAGTGTCCCGATGCCAATGGACTCAGAATTGCAATGTACTATTAATATCTTTTATAACAGAATAAGGTCATTTATCCTTGATAAATTTTATTCTCACTGTCCCTTTGCATTTACCTTGGGATGTTTGTTCCTGAGAAATAAAATCCATGTTTCCTTTGGACTCACAAACCAAACACAAGGAGCACATTGTAAATTCACTGGTGATGTCTTGGCACATTCTGGTGAAGTTTTGAAAGCTGGAGTGATTTAGAAATATTCCCATTATAGTCTCTGTTTCCCTTACTGGCTCCAGAAAAGTCACAAAAGAAAAATTTAAGGAGGAGAGTGAATAGGTGAGATTAGGTTGTAAACATACTTCCAGACATGATAGCTCCAATATGTTCCCTATAGAGGAAAAAAAAAACTTTATTTACTATGAAATTTTGAATTTTGGGCATTCAAATAAGTGCACAATAAGCTACCAGTTTTTCTTAGGTGGATTCAGTATATTTTAGCTTACCAATGACAAGACTTTGTTTTTAAATGAATTAACAATAGCTACCTCATTTAAATATTCCTTTTTAAAATTTATCAACCTTCTCTATTAATTTTCAGCCAATAGTCCTTGTAGAGAAATGCTTGGAAACTCTAGCATTTTAACCATGGACAAACCTTAGGTTCCTCTAAATTCATCTGTGCTACATTAGAGGTTCAAGTCAGTTGCATGGAGTCAAACAGGGAATGAAAACCTTGAACAATGTCTCTATTAGTTTCTGAGGGCTGTGCAACAAGTTATTACAACCTTGGTGGCTTAAAACAAGAAATTCATTTTCTAACCATTCTGAAGGCCAGAAGTTTAACACCAGTTTTACCGGTCTGAAATCTAGGGGTCTGCAAGACTGCACTCCCTCTGAAGGTCCTAGAGAAGAGTCTGTTCCTTGCCCCTCTTCCAGCTTTTGGTGGCAGCTGGCATTCCTCGGCTTGTGGCTATACCACTCCAAACTTAGCCTGTGCGGTCATGTTGCCTTCTCCTCTGTGTCTCTGTGTCAAATCTCCCTGTGCCTCTCCCTTATAAGGACACTGTGATTGGATTTAATGTGCACTCAGATGATGCAGGATAATCTCCCCATCTCAAGATCTTTAAATAAATCACATCAGTAGAGACCTTTTTCCCTTATAAGATAGCATTTGTGGGTTCTAGAGATTAGCACCTAATATGTTTGGGTGGCCATGAATCAACCTACCTGAATTTCCAAAGATGAAACTGAACAGGGTGACAAGACAAACATCAGAGAAGGAAATGATGGTATAAATAGAAAAAACACCAAGTGCAAAACAAAAGACGAAGACTTTGATGCCAAGAGACTTGAGCACTTTATTCTCCACGAGCCTCATTTTCTCATCAGCAAAATAAAGATAATGACTCTAGATTCTGCTAAACTCATGAGGCTAGAGCAGCATGAAAACACATTCAGAAATTGTCCAAATGTATATTATTTAAAATGAAAACCCGTAGTCCACAAGTGAGTAAAGCTCGCTATATAAAATTGGGAATTCCTACTTAGACATAGTAATCTCCTAAAGAACAGGAGCTTTCTCTTTCAGATATTCCCAGTCTGCCAGTCATTTGCTGGTACAAGAAAATAAGTACCATGCTCAATTCCACTTTTATATGCTTTTCTTCACCATTTCTCATATAATCAGATAGGGCAAAATATATTTTTTAAATTTTCCAAATAATGTGGAACACAATAGAAGAATTACTCCATTTTTAAAAATTACTTCTAGTCACACATCTTGATTAAAACTTAAAAGAAAAGCAAGCTACTGACTGACATTAAAAATTTTTTTGCTTGTAGTTCCAGCCAAGATGGAGGCATAGGTAGACACACTGCACCTCCTTGCACAACCAAAAGAAGGACAACAACAATTTAAAAACAAAAAACAACCAGAACTGACAGAAAATCACACTGCATGGAAGTCCAACAACCAAGGAGATAAAGAAGAAACATTCATCCAGACCGGTAGGAGAGGCGGAGACAGGCAGCTGGGCGGAGAGGACTCGCAGACCCAGAGAAGTGGCAGATTGTGGAATGAACAGGGCAGGCAGTGCGACCACTAGCAGACACCACGGCCCCACGTTCGCGCATAGATATACCGGCCCCACATTCGCTCACAGATAAACCAGCAGGAACAGCAGGGGAGTGAAGCAGACCACGCAACCCATGGCTCCAGTGCGGGGAAATAAAGCCTCAAACCTCTGAGTGAAAACACCTGTGGGGGTTGAGGCGGCAGCAGGAGAAACTCCCAGCCTCACAGAGGGGTTCGTTGGAGAGACCCACAGGGGCCTAGAGTGTACACAAGCCCACGCACTCAGGAATCAGTGCCAGAGGGGCCCAGTTTGATTGTGAGTAGCGGGGAAATAACTGAAATCCAGCAGAGAGTGGAGCAGGCGCCATTGCTCCCTCTCGGCCCCTCCCCCCCAGGTACAGCAAAACTGCGCAGCCACCAGCGTTAACCCCGCCCTGGTGAACATCTAAGGCTCCGCCCCTTACTACATAACAGGCTCATCAAGATAAAAAAAAATGGCCCAAATGAAAGAACAGATCAAAGCTCCAGAAATAATACAACTAAGTGACGAAGAGATAGCCAACCTATGAGATGCACAATTCAAAACACTGGTAATCAGGAAGCTCACAGAACTGGTTGAATTTGGTTGCAAATTAGATGAAAAAATGAAGGCTATGCTAAGAGAAACAAAGGAAATGTACAAGGAACCAATAGTGGTGGGAAGGAAACTGGAACTCAAAACAACAGTGTGGACCAGAGGGAAGAAAGAAACATCCAATCAGAAAAGAATGAAGGAACAAGAATTCAAAAAATGAGGAGAGGCTTGGGAATCTCCAAGACATCTTTAAACATTCCAACATCCAAATTATAGGGGTATCAGAAGGAGAAGAAGAAGAGCAAAAGATTGAAAACTTATTTGAACACATAATGAAGGAGAACTTCCCTAACCTGGCAAAGGAAATAGACTTCCAAGAAGTCCAGGAAACTCAGAGAGTTCCAAAGAAGCTGGACCCAAGGAGGAACACACCAAAGCACATCATCATTACATTAGCCAAGATTACACAGAAGGAGAGAATCTTAGAAGCAGCAAGAGAAAAGGACACAGTTACCTACAAAGGACTTCCCCTAAGACTGTCAGCTGATTTCTCAAAAGAGACCTTACAGGCAAGAAGGGGCTGGAAAGAAGTATTCCAAGTCATGAAAGGCAAGGACCTACATCCAAGATTACTCTATCCAGCAAAGCTTTCATTTAGAATGGGAGGGCAGATAAAGTGTTTCTCAGATAAGGCCAAGTTAAAGGAGTTCATCATCACCAAGCCCTTATTATATGAAATGTTAAAGGGATTTATCTAAGAAAAAGAAGATAAAAAATATGAACAGTAAAAATGACAGCAAACTCACAGTTATTAACCACCACACCTAAAACAAAAACAAAAGCAAACTAAGCAAACAACTACAACAGGAAAAGACCCACAGAAATGGAGACCACATGGAGGGCTATCAACAGGGGAGTGGGAAGGGGGGAAAGGAGGGAAGGTACAGAGAATAAATAGCATAAATGGTAGGCAGAAAATAGACAGGGAGGGTAAGAATAGTATAGGAAATGTAGAAGCCAAAGAACTTATATGTATGACCCATGGACATGAACTATAGGGGGGGAATGTGGGAGGGAGGGGTGGGAAGGATGGATTGGAGTGAAGGGGGGAAATGGGACAACTGTAATAGCATAATCAATAAATATATATTTTTTAAAAATTTTGCTTGTAATTTGTACTTTGTTACTAGTTCTATTAAGTGTTTCATTACTGATGATTATATTTTTATTATTTAATAAATTAAAGGTTCATTACTTTCTACATTTGAAATTGCTTCTGTAATAATTCATGTGATTTCCAGCTACAAACACATTTCATACTTGAGCTGCTACAAATTATTGGGTGGGGGGAATTTACTTCAATACACAATTTTATAATTTACCTATAAACAAAGTTATAATCAAATAGTAGCCAATTTTTAAAAATACTGTCCCAGGACGGAGATAGAAATGCACCATCTGACGGAACACTATAGCTTCTTTTATATTACTAAAATACATGAAAAACTTATTTCTTGCCATATTTCCATTTCCCTCACTAGACATTGTATCTTATAAAATCTTCAACTTTTTGAATTTATATTCTTATGCTGTGACCAAGAAGGGAGATAGGGAAATTTTTACTGTCGATATTGCAGTCTTATCCAATGAGTGACCATCTGGGCTTTCTAGAATTGATGATATATCCTTTACATTTGGCTATGAGGTCATTTTATGTTTTTTAAACCTTAGTTTTAAATAATTCAATTGGAAAATAAATCGAGGGCATATCCTTCCCTCGTATAATTTTAAGAAATAAATGAATTCTACTCAGTCATTTTTGTTATCAGATTGGCTATATTCTTATCTCCATAAAGAAGGATTTATGAATTTAATATTTCCAATAATATTGCTGGGAATCAGACATCGAAATTCTCACTCCCAGATATAGAAAGTATTCCAGAATTACTCCACTGCTAAGACTGCAACCTCTCAGAGTAAGTATGTAGAATACTAAATAGAATAAGAAAGTATCTTATAGTATAGGACCAATGCCCAAGTCAGTCATGTTTTCTTTTTAAAGAAAAGCAAAGGAACACGTACTATCTTTATATTCTTTTTTAGCTTTTATTATGAACAAATCATATATAAGCATATATAAAACGTGCTGTGCCAGTTAAAGGATAATAAAAATAAACACCATGTATTTATCACAGAGTAAGAAACAGGATATTACCAACATCTCTGAAGCACCCTACCCTTCCCCTCCATCCCTACACACCCCTTCTCTCCCAGAGGTTAACCATTGTCATGAATTTTGTGTTCCTCACCCCTTTGCTTTATTGTAGTCTTTCCAAAGTGTATTTGTTCCTAAATAACATTACATTACTTAACATATTTTAGAAATGTATGCAGATATATGGAATATACTGTGTTCATTTATGACTTACTTTTTTGCCTAATATGTTTCAGTCATGTTGTTACACATTGCTGTAGTTAATTATTTGTGGTATTCATTTGAATGAATATACCACAATTTATTCATTCTTTGACAGTGAACATTTGGGTTGTTTCTATTTTTTGCCATTTTGCATAACATTTCTATGAACTATAACTCTCATACATGGTGGGAATGTAAAATACTACAACCACTTTGGAAACAGACTTTCATTTTCTTTAAGTTAAACATACGAGGTCTGTCCAGATGGTATCTGACCATGTAATATGAAAAATACAGACATTTTTGAAGAAGATACAAGATACAAGAAACTGTACATAGGACAATGACATCTCAGTCCCCTTCAAAGTAAGTACCTTGGGACCTCACACAGTTCTCCCAATCGCTATCAGCTGCCCCAGCATAGTTTCCTGAATCTCATCAACAGTCTGAAATCTCTTCCCTTTCAAAGGTGATTTTAGTTTTGGGAAAAGCCAGAAGTTGCAGGGCACCAAATCTGGGCTGTTGGGAGCCTGAGTCCCCTGGGTGATTTGATGTGTTGCCAAAATACTCTGCATGAGATGTGATGCATGAGTAGGCACATTGTCGTGATGAAGCTGCCAAGCACCAGCTGCCCATAGCTGCAGCCTTCTGAATCATCCCAATAGTTTCCACAGAAGAATGTTCAGGATTAATACAAAATTTGATGCAGATTCTTTGCTTTACTTGCTCACTTTTAATGTAATGACCGCACAGTAAATATGCTCACTCAGTGACATCTACCATTCCCACTGACTAGTACAGTGAAGTCATCATTGTTCATGCATGCACATTCCAGTCCACTCTCCTTAGCCGCCAAGTTACACTGATGTTGCACAAACTGTTTTTGTTATACTAACAATGGCTGGATTTTTTCCGACAGACCTCATATACTTACCATATCACCCAACAATTCTATTCCTAGGAATTTACACAAGAGAAATAAAAACATGTTCACACAAATCCCTGTAAATGAATTTTCATGGCAGCTTTTTTATTTATTATAGCCAAGAATTGAAAACAACCCTTGTAGTGCCTTTCAGCGTCTCTGTCTTATGCTTGACTTCTGTCCCCTGCTGTGACCTGGTGAACCTGAGACTCTGAAGGCACCAAGAATTGGCAGTTGCTCCTGAAGTGGCCAATCTGTTCACTGTTGCTTACCCATGTGGACTTGTAATTTCTAGTCATTCTTCCCCTCTGAGAAGTTTTCTCATCAGTTCAACTACGTATTTTTACATTTTTAAACACGTCATCTCACATTTTAGATTTTTGTGCTAGGAATGTTTTTCAAGGTATGGCTATAAGAACTGAAGTCTCAACTCTCTGTTGACCTTGAAAAACAAGTGAGAATTTATAATAAAACCTTCACCATTTGACAGACAAAAGAGTTGCAGAAACTACTCTATGTCAAGTCATATTTCTCCAGTACCGAGGCTATCTGTTAACTAGTTGCCAGGGAACTTTGGAAGAAACATGGATTATTTCAGACAACACATATTCTGAGTTACTGCTTTAGAATATTTTTAAACTAGGGGAAATAAGAAAATTTTTCCACTAGAAACATAGCTAGTGCAACAACCATTTTGGAGAAGTGTTTGGCAGCTTCTTATAAAATTAAATATACTCAGCTATTCTACTACTAGCTTCCTGATAGAAAAGAAAACATATATTCATACAAAGATTTGTGCAGGAATGTTCATAGCAGCATAATTATAATAGTAAAAATCTGGAAACAACCCAATGGATGAATGAACAACGGTAGTGTATTTATACAGTGGACTTCTTAGCAATGAAAAGAAGGAACTATTGATACACTCAATAACATGTATGAATCTCAAAATATTATACTAAGCTAAAGAAGCCAGACCAAAAATAGATATGGTGCGGTGGTGCCATTTATATGAAGCATAAGAAGGCACAAAACTCTACTACAAACTATATTATGATGACCCAGGTCGGAATGTTGCCTTGGGGGTGGGAGGAGATTTGACAGGAAATGGAAGAAGGAATCTTTCGGGGAGTGATGAAAATAGTATCTTATATGGGGTCATAGTTACACAGGTGCATACCATTGTCAAAATTCATGACACTGAACATTTAAGATCTTTTCCATTTTATTGTATATAAGTTATGCCCTTAAAAAAACAGAGGAAAACAAAGCATAGCCAATTGTTTCTAAAGATCTTGTATCATCATTGGATATTCCGTAGCATAATTCAGCAATGTAAAAATATTAGCTGCCAGGATAAGAGAGTGTATGGTTTTGCTGCTTAATTTTGAGAGACGTTGGCTAATGTGTTGTTTCCTTTGGTCACAGGTCTGCCTCTATAACAATCGGCGTAGACACAAAAGAGTATCAATTTCAGTAGCGAAAAGTCAATCGTATTTCCACTTTGGATCTCATGTTGATGCTTTCTTAGTAATATTGAGTGGAGAAGGGTAAAACAGCTCATGCTGTGTATGCATGACACACCCATACACAGAAACACCTATTACCAGGCCGGGAACCGGAGAGTCTAGGTAGGATATGGGTTTATTCATAGATCACTGGGGGAAGACAATTTGAAATATGTCCAGGGGGCAAGGGCCAAAGTTTTGGGTTACTTTTAACTTATGGTAGCAGTATGTGAAAGGCAGGTTTGGGACAAAGGAAAGAGACTGCAGGTTTTACTTGTCAAAACAAGGGATAAAAATATATTGTGAAATTCTCCATGAGAAAAAAATGGTAGAAAAATGACTCAGAGTAAAGACACTCATATCTTTTTTTATTAAATTGATCAGGGTGAGATCGGTTAATAACATTATATGGGTTTCAAGAGCAAAATTCTGTGATACGTCACCTGTATATTGCACCGCGCGTTCACCACCCGAAGTCAAATCTCTTTCCGTCAGCATATATTTGGCCCCTTTACTCTTCGCTACGGCCCACCCCCGCTTCCCTCTGGTAACCACCATCCTGCTGTATGTCTGTCAGTCTTGTCTGTTCCTTTGTTGCTTTAACACATATCTTTTAAGTAAAAAATTCTGTGACATAAATTTCATGGGCTGCACAACCTACAAGTTCTAGATATGTGATGACATTTTATGTTTTAAAGATGGAAGAGGAGGAGAGTGATGCCTGGCTTGCCTAACTCAAAACACGGTTGGGAAGACCAGAGGAGAAATGCTCCCTTCGAGAATGTTTCCTTTTTATTTGCTTTACATAATGACTCCGAAAGTCCACTCAATCAACAAATACTGCCGTACATGCTCGATATATGAACAAAATGGACAGAAACCTCATGTTCATGGAGCTTGCATTCTATTTAGAGAAATCAGACAACTATATATATATACACACATATATATACAATAAATAAGTAAATTATATAGGTGATAAGTCTATAGAGAAAAGAAACAACAGTGCAAGGGGAAGATATATTACTGTATTAATGTTTTAGAGAATGTCATATTTTTCTACTTTAAAAAAAGATACACAGAGAGAGCATTTATCCACCAGTGCAATGAGACAAGCAGTTAGAAATGATCCTAAGCAAAGGTTGTTGGTATTACAACCTGATGATGAAAAGAACAAGCCAATTCTGCCAAAGCAGTGAAAAAGCCTTATATTCAGCAGTGGGTTTTTGCCAGCCCACATTGTCTAAAATATAGACGTAAAGAAGTGTGTCTATTAGCAGCCATTTTAAAGCTATAAAAATTCATAAGGTTCAAGAAGAAGTAACATCTCACAACAAAGTAAAATTACCCATATAGATATAGTCCTTCTTTCTGAAGATTTTCAGAGTAGTATCTTGAGAACGATGCTTCATTGTGAATGAGCTTAAATAGTTAATGAGTTGAAATCAGTTATTTTATGTAGAAGTACTTGGTAAACTACCTGGTACATGTATAAGTATTTGTTAAAGTTTTTCAAAATGTAAATAGTCATAAAACTATATCTCAAACCTTATTAGGGATTACTGGTTAAATTTTTAGTGAGCCAATCAATAAGAAGAAAATAAAGTGTCCATTTTTGAAAAATAGAGTAACACTTTCAGGCAAATTCGTTGTGGTTACCCTTACTTAACACTTTTTTATATTGCAGACAATAAGTAATGTATAATGTGTATGCTCATTTACTTCAGGGTTTAGCTTATAGTTCATTAGTATTAAAAGTTTCTTTATCCTTTGTTTTCTTCAATTTCACTGCTCATTATACTACCATTTCCATCAGAAAGTGTGAAAAGGAAGGGGAAGTGAACGCTGGTAAACATAGTTTATGTCAGTTTGGCTCTTAACAAGAAGTGAGGAAGTCAACACAGCTGGATAAAAATAGGTCTGAGGTGTCTTCACCTGCACCCTTTGCGCCCCACATCACCACAAACCACCAGGAATGCGCTGCATAACTCATTACAATCTTTGGTTTCAAGAATTTCTGAGATATCTATTTGAGCACATTTTATTTGAAAACCAGCAAAGGTTGCTTTTCTTAGAAAGTGCTTCTGCAAGCAGGTGAGGAGAAATATAGGGTGACCACTGGAACTCTGGGAGCTATTTCCCATTGCAACAAAAATGGAAGGAACCTCTTCCCCCAGATGGACGGGAAGCACCTTTTACTATGTTCCCAGTGCACATTTTCACATTGCTCGTTTGTAGTTACAGTATCATATTCAATTAGTTACCAATCAGTCCTCCCCAACTGAAAACTCCTTGAAGGAAGGCCTGCCTTTCATTTTTGTAGCCCTGGGTTCCTAGTAAAGTTAGACTGTATTCATAAGTGAAAGAATAAAAAAATAAAAGATCGCCAAGATTTTTCTGAGTTAACCAGCTCTCTCTCTCTTAAACACTGAGTTCAACGAAAGTAGGTTGGGGAAACCCAGCTCCCTTAATTGCAAGTAGCTCTGAATCAAAATATAGCCATACCTTTTTGTACCTCCATGACGGAATTTTAGTAAAAGCTGCCTTTCAAATAAACTGCAAGTTTTAGAATAAGCCCTCCTGCCAGTGCATACCCAATGCAAACTCATTAAAACTCCCTGACACTGTTAAAAAGGTTCTCCTTCTTCAGTAAAGTTAGAATAAATAGATTATACTGCATAATTATGATAATTGAATGTTCCGAGTAATGATTATTCAGACTCAGATACATTCTTGATGAAAAATGATCAAACACAGTTCTCTATTTTTAACATAGGCCTTCAGAGGGTTTGTTATTTTGAAATCAAATCTATTAAACCTTGTGAATACATTTATTCCTCATTAAGATTCCTTTTTAACTGATTTGATGTGTTGAAGACAGAGTATCAGTGAATAACTTATAAGTAAAAATCATTTATAATATTTATCTTAGGAATTAAAGTGAACAGAACATAAGAAAAAATGAAAAAAGAAACAAGTAACTGATAGGGAGGGTAAAACTCTACAGGAAAATTTCAAGGTTGATTTTAGCATTAATAGGGCACTCTTAGCTTATCATCTAAATAATTTTACCAGATATATTTTATGAACTATATCAGCTAAGTCAACTCATTTCATAAGACATTAGGTATTATTGTGATTTGAAAGTTACTAAAAAAAGAAAAAGAAAAACAGTTATGAGGGGTGCCCCCCCTAAAACAGGATTTATTTAGAAAAAAATTGTGTGTTTATTCTTACATGTTTAAACTTCAGTCACCTTCAAAGTACTCTCCATTTGATGCAATGCACCTACCCAGGCCTTTCTTTCCACTGCCCCAAACACTTTTTGAACTCGTCGATTTTGATGCCTTTTAATGCTTCTGCATTGTTTGTTTCACCTCTTCTACATTAGCAAAATGTTGCACTTTGAGGACTTTTTTTATCCAGGGAAGCAAAAAAAGTCACTCAGGCAAGATCAGGTGAATAGGGAGGATGGGGCATGGAGGTCATGCCGTTTTGGGTCAAGAACTGCTGAACAGTCAGTACACTGTGGGCGAGTGCGCTTGTCAATCCCCCATCATGAAATGGGCAAACATATTGAAAGTCTTCAAAAAAATTCACTGAAGCTGAATGCAGCCTCTCACAACAATGCCAGCTGGTACACTGATACAGATGAGCTCCGAGAATGCTCACCTAGCGGGGGAAGCCTATACTACTAGGGGCCTGCCTTCTAGAAGATAATTCTGGTTTGGGGGGGCCCTCCCTCATATGTGTCCTTATATGTAAAATGAGGCAACATGAACTGTTCCTGGTGATCCATAAGCCATTATAAGATATAAAGCAATATTACTACACTATAGCACCTGTAACAGATTATTCTTATACTACTGTATGTATAAAATATTTTGCCTAATAATCAATTTTTTTGTTTATGGTGGCTCTGGGAAAAATTCCTTCTACCACAAAATACCAAGATAAGATGGTGGTTTTCAAACATCTTGTTTGTTGTGGCTCAGCAAGGGCTACCTTTGAAACAAAATTCCCAAATGAGTTTGTCACCCCAAAGAGTCCAAGGTAATATCTATTGTGTTCTTGAAGCAAGAAAAAGAGAAAATGTCTGTTTTAAGTTTGTAGAGGCAGTAAATGTAGTATTGCAATCAGATGTAATCGGTTAGGAAACTAGAACAATAATTATCAATGTTGGCAGTCACCAGCTCTCGTAAGCACTAACCAATAGTTAGCAAATAGTTTATTAAATCTTTTTTGGACTGATTACCTGGTTTTCATTAGATCCAACCTGACTTTTTGGAGATACTATATATATATATATATATATATGTATATATATATATATATATATGACTTACCTTAGATAACTATCAAATGAGCTTACTCTCAGTCCAAAATAGCTTAAAAATTGAAGTAAATTATTTCTAGTCCAATTCTAACTATTCTTTTTATATTTTCCCTGCGTGAAATCAAGAATTAAAAATATGTGTCATGGAATAACTATGTATGGCACCAGGTGGGTACCGGAAACATCAGGACAACCCTTTGTAAAGTACATGGTTGTCTAAGGTGCTGTCGTACACCTGAAACCGACACAAAATTATACTGAATGTAACTGTAGCTAAATTTTTTTAATTGAATATATATATGCTTAATCTAAGCAACATGATGCCAGAAAACCAAGAGAAATTTGAAAAATTCAATTGTTCACAAAACTGCACAATTACGGTATTTATTTACCCAAAATATTTTGTCTGTCTACTTAGCACTATGTATATGCAACAATAATTACTGTAGTAAGTCATCAAATATAAGATTTTTCTTGATTTTAACTTATATAACTTTTAAAGATACAACACATAATTTTCTTTTTCTTTTTTTTTTAATTAAATGCTAGGGATGTTTATCATCCAAACAGTCACATTAATGTACTTTCAAATCATCCAAACAGTCAGATTAATATATTTTCAAATCATTTCTGATATATAAGAATACTTTAAATATATCTATTTACTTTTTCTACTGTAGATTTCAGCAATCATCCCAATTCTCTGAAATGAGTTCATTTTTCTCTCATTAAAATATATACACACATACACCTGCTTAAATTTGCACCCATTTTACTCTAATTATATATTGAAAATATCTAAATGCTTTTGTTTTTCAAAAAGCAATAGTAAGTTATTGTCCGAAATAGTTGTGTTGGGGGGAATTCAAGCATTTTATACACATAAATGTTATTTTATTTAAAAAAATAATTTCAGGATGTAAAAGCATACGTAAAACTACTTTTGAAAGAAAATGTTTTGAAAAGCAAAAATCACATGATTATATTATTATAAACTCAATGTTGGAAATCTAGACCACAAATTTTAAATCATCCCTTCACTACACAATCGTGTGCTACAATAATTAGGTCCTGTGAGTAAGGGTCCCGAGCTGTGCTCACAATCAACTGAAACTGCAATCTCATTTTACTAGCTTTTCAGACACAGAGCTGCAGCCCAGGCAGCATGTGTGCAAAACGAGGGCATTTCCTGTAACTATTAGCTGTCATCATTTTTTAAATTAGAAAAAGAAAAGATCAATTATCATTGTATACTCACCTTCTGGTGTCTTAAAGTACTCCGGCAAAATTAAAATGAATGTGATCACTACTGCTAAAAGTAATTTAAGGAGGGCTGCCTGTGTCATGTCTGTTCACATGGCACATGTGTCCCCATCCAGCACGGGGACGGCAAGGCTCTTCCTGCTTCAAGTTTCGTCTCTGTCGTACTTTAAGTTTATGCAATTCACCTCGTACTTCCTTTTGGGTAAGACTTCAAAAACAAAAAAAAAAAGAGGCCTTGAACTGAGGCTTCTTCATTTTGAGTCACTTGACATTAAGAAAACTACCCTCAGATAAGCCCTTTCGAACTATCTTCTAAACAAGATAAAAATAAAGAAATGTTCTCAAGAAGTAAAAGGGTCCTGTCCTCATCTAAATTTGAAGCTATTTTCTCGTGTAGCGTTCTGTGTGAGTAAACATAAACCCACAATTTACTCAACGAAAAAAAACAATGAATGTCAGTCAGGTCCCGGCTGTATAAACATCATTCATTCATTTACTCATTAAATGATTGTTGATCTCGTTTAAGTGTGGGGCAGGCACTGTGCTGGATTCTGGTGTTCAAAAACCAGTGTGTCTGGAGGACAGTAAACAGTGAGAAAGGTAAGCATAAACTAAAGACATGCAAAATTTCAGTTCTACTGTACGACACTGTATCAAAGCAGTAGACTGGGACTCGACATCATTATGCCTGTAAACACTGTTTATTGTTACAGAATCCACCTTTTCAGTTCCCATTTCAAAAAAAAGTCTTTCATTATAATAATCCCAGTGAAATCAAGTACTTTGTTTGGAATATATGGAGGGTAGAGAAATTCATAATGAATAAAGAATATGTACAAACAAATATTTTTATTCCATTGTTCTGGTTCACTCTCTCTTGTATCCTCATCACCCATCTGTTTCCATTTACCCTATTTCTTGTTTTTATCCACCCAGCCCTGGGCTTTATGGAACAATGGTGATGGGGAATAGGAGGCAAGGAACAAAGGTCACGCTGCGAATATATTATGAGGATGAATAGAGTGTCTTTTCTTCTGATGGAGTGCAGGGATGTAATAGACAGAAATCAAGGGTCAAGAAACCTTAGGACCTTAGCTTAAGAACAGTCAAATGGGAGTAGGGCTTCAAATATTAGACTTGTTTTATGAACGTCAAGAATCATTCAAGGGAAGAAAAGAATTGATGAGAGTCGTTGCCCACACAGCTTACTGGACTGAGACGTGTTGGAGCAAAGGTCTAGCAGCATCTTCAGTAGAGATGCTGGTGGGGAGAGGTGGAAGATCCTGTCCCTTAATCCTTCCCCATCTTACCAGTATCACTAATTAGGGATGTTTTCTTTCATCATTCTTTCAAATAGGTTTCCAATTTCTTGCTCTTTCTATTCTCCTTCTGGCACCCTTATGATGCCAATGTTGGAACACTGGAAGTCATCCCAGAGGCTGCTTACACTATCCCCATTTTTTGGATTCTTTTTTCTTCTTGTTCTGATTGGTTGGTTGTTTTTTTTTGTTTGTTTTTTTTTTTTGCTTCCTTATGTTCCAAATCATTGACTTGATTCTCAGCTTCATCCACTCTACCGTTGCTTCCCCGTAAATTGTTCTTTATTTTAATTAGTGTATCCTTTGTTCCTGGCTGGAATTTTTATGCTGTTGACATCCTCACTCAGTTCCTTGAGCATTCTTATAACCAGTGTTTTGAACTCTGCATCTGACTAATTGCTTATTCCATTTCATTTAGTTCTTTTGCTGGAGTTTTGATCTGTCCTTTCATTTGGGCCATGTTTCTTTGTCTCCTCATTTTGGCAGCCTCCCTGTGCTTTTTTCTATGTATTAGGAAGAGCTGCTATGACTTCCTGTCTTGGTAGCATGGCCTAATGTGGTAGGTGTCCTGTAGGGTCCATTGACACAGCCTCCCTTATTACCTACACTGGGTACTCAAGGGATGCCCCTTGTGTGGGCTGAGTACACCCTCCTCTTGTAGTTGAGCGTTAGTTGCTATTGGCAGATCAACGGAAGGGATTTACTCAGGCCAGTCAGCTGCAAGGGTTGGCTGTGACCATACACCACCAACCTCTGCCCTCTGTGGAGGATCAGCCGTGTATGGGCAGGGTGGTGGTGCTCCGACATGGTCTGCAGCTGTCCACTGGGTGTGCACACTCTGTGGTTGTCCAGGCGATGTCGCCAAGGTCAGCCCCTGCCTGTGTTTTTGCCTGAAGCCACCCTGCCTGAGCTATAAAGCATCTGAGATGGCTGCTACTTATGCTGGGCTTGGTGGTTCCCATGTGAAGCCAAGCTGTGAATCTAGGCTGGCTGCTGCTACTGCCAGGCCTGGGGCCACTTAGCAAGAGATACAGATGACTGGGGACTCACTGAGGCTGGCTTTTGCTTGTTTGAGAGGATTTAGGAAGTTGTGAAGGTGAGCTGAGATCAGCTATTCACATGGAAAAGCTACCGTTAACAGTTAAGGTAAGCCCATAAGATGGCTGGGGCAGAGCCTCAGAGGATCTCCTGGGCAGGGCAAACAGTGTTAGCCAGATTGATGGGGTCTCATATATGGCACCTGCCTGCCGGCTCTGTGGCTCTGTCGGGGGAGGGATCAGAAAAGGGACTGTAGCCTCTGCCTGCCTTTCTGTCTAGGACAAAGCTGTCCCCTAGCTCCCGCCTTGATGCCAGACACTTCATTTCCTCTCTCTTTGCCACTGGTCCCTTTCAAGCTGTTACCCTGTTGCTGGAGCTCAGAGGGAGTGAGTCTCAGTAAGTCTATGCTTGGGACTCCAGAAGTTTCTTTCACCAACTCAATCCCTGCTGGTTTTTGCAGCCAGCAATTATAGGGACTTATTTTCCTGGCACTGGAACCCTGGGCTGGAGATCCTAATGTGGGGCTGGGACTTCCCGCTCCTGAGATATGTCTCCTGAACTTTTATTTACCACATGTGGATGGGGGACCAGTCTGTCTACATCTCCACCCCTCCTACCATTCTGGATAGAAGTGGTTTCTTTAATTCCATAGTTGTCAGACTTCCATTCAACTCAATTTCTGACAGATCTGAGGGATGGTCGTTCTATATTTGAGTTGTAATTTTGATGTGGTTGGACAAGGAGGTGAGTCATGTTTACCTACGCCTCCATCTTAACCAGAAGTCTCTGATCATTTTTTATATTTACTGGAAATTTCGTTTTATTCTCTTGTGAATTGCTTATTCATGACTTTTATTAGAGTACTCATATCCTTGTAGCTGCTTTATAGGCCTTTTTTCTCTATTGGGAATATGAATCTTCTGCCATATATGTTGCAAACATTTTTCCCAGGTTGTTATGTCCCTCTGTTTTGTATACGGTAGGTTTTTTTCTCCCCCCAACTATTCTGTGACAGAATATAAAATATGGTAGATTGTGTACTTAAAAGTTTTATGCTGAGAAACACAGTTCTTCTTCATTGTATCTACAATGCCAAATAATTCACAGTTTATCAAGTAGTTTATTAAATGTGAAACTTACTAGGAGCCTGATTCTGGCTGCCTGGAACACATATGGGACTAAGAAGCCGGGCCTCTCGCTCACAATGGCAACACCTGACCCTCTGATAACGCATTAGAGAGAGTTGATGATAATGGTAAAGGTGCACATTTGCATCATTCTGTTTTACAATCCCAAAGAACCTTCACAAATACGAGATTACAAAATGAGAATGTTTACAGATCTGCAATTACTCACCCACTGTGCGTTTCTCCCTGTGACCTCTATAAAGGAATGAGAGATTAATAAATCTGAAGCACAAGAGATTGTTGCTACTGTGTTAGTGTTAGTGGTTAACACTTTTTAAATTTATATTGGTTCTTAAAATGCTTTAATGTATCTATACTTTTAATCAAGACTGAAAGTCTTAATTAAATCATTTTACATTGTATACTAGACACTTTTTTTTTATTGTTGTTCAAGTACAGTTGTGTCCATTTCCCCCCCACCACTCCACCCTGCCCCATCCATCCCCACCTCCCACCCTCAATCCCGCCCCCTTTGGCTTTGTCCATGTGTCCTTTATTCGAGTTCCTGGATGACCCTTCCCCTTCTTTCCGTTGTTATCCCCCTCCTCCTCCCCTCTTGTTACTATCAGTTTGACACATTATTTTTTTTAATGACAGAATCCTTTATTTCAAGGAACTGCTCTACCAGGAAAGCAAGAGCAATATACTTTTTAAAAATAATAAATAATAGCCTTAGAAAGGATGGTTTTGCTTTCTTATATGTAGTTTTCTTTTATTGTATGAAACATACACTTGTTGTATATACTTTATATGAGCAATATATTTTCTCTTTTTTTCCTGTTAAGATTATCCCCAATCCCTTCACTATATCCTGAGGAAAGACCTTTTAAGGATCAACAACAGCAAAAGTTAGTGACATTTATTGAACATTTACTATGTGCTACTGCACAGTATTGAATGTTTTATATGGATTATTTTATTCAATTCCCCAGCAACTCTCTGTAGGAGTTACTATTGATATTCCAGGGTTACAGACAAAGAAGATAAGGTATAAAGAAGTCAAATAATGTGTTCAAAATCACACAGTTAATAAAGGGTAAAGGTAGGCTTCAAAACTCAGAAAGCCTAAGACTCCACCCTCAGACAGTGTAAGAACATGTCAAGAAGGATCACCTATAAAACGATAATAGTAGCAAACACAAAGATAGCCCTTGCTGTGGGCCAGACACTGCTCTAACTCAAGGCTTCTCACAGGCGGCGCTGCTGGCATTTTAGGCTAGATAGAGCTTTGTTTGTAGGGGGCCGCCCTGTGCTTGCCGGATGTTTAGCAGAAGGTGCCAGTAACAACCCTCCCCCAGTTTTGACAATAACAACAACAACAAATGTCTCCAGATCCCACCGGGTGCCCCTGTGAGGGCAGAATAGCTCCCAGCTGAGAACCACAGTGCTGAACACTTCACGTGGACTAAGTCATTTAACTCTCAAAACAGCCCTGGGAAACACTCACTATCATCATTTTACTTGCTTCAGACCAGTTCTGTTCTAGATAATCTAATGGAAAGTGACTTTAAAAGGCAATTTATAATCTCAATCAGCCTAATTACTTCTATTGTGTTACTTGAAGATAAACCATCTACTTTGGCAACACAGCGATGCTTGGATTAGCCCATTTGGGGGGGGGGGAATAATCTCTTACTAATGAGGTCTGCCTGAGTATGGAGAGGGTTTGAGGAAGTTTCAATGTCCTCATTCACTTTGAGGTTATTTGGCAAATATTCACTGAACACCACACGATGACACACAGCACTCTGAACCCCAGAGACGAAGTAGCAAATGAAGCAATGTCTCTGCACTCACACTCCAGTCGGAAGGTACGTTCCAGAGGCAGACAATAATCAGATAATGACAATAGCTTATTTCCAGCTAGCGTTAAGTGTTCTGAAAAAAATAAGGCAGAGAGTGATGTGCTAGCAGAGAGTCAAGTCAAGCAGGGCACGTGTTGGTTTAAACAAGGACGTTAAAGAAGGCCTTGTGTGATTCCATTTATAAGACACAAGGGAAAAGGCAAAACCACAGGGGCAGAAAACAGGTCGGTGGTTGCCCAGGGGCTGGAGGTAGAGGGAAGGGTTGACTACAAAGAGGCTTGAGGGAATTTTTAAGGTGACGCAAATGTTCTGTATCTCAATGGTGGTAGTGGTTACACAACTGTAAGCATCAGTCAGAACTCTAGAACTGTGCATTAAAACAAATGTCTTTTATATAGGTAAATTATAACTCAGTAAACATAATTCATTCTCTCTCTCTCTCTCTCTCTCCACACACACACACACACACACACAGCGGCTCTTTTGCTGTTTTAGAAACAGACGTTACTGAGGAAGGGGCTGGGATGTTGTTTCTGAGGCTGAGAGTGTGGCCCAGAGCTTGAATTTAATTGAAGAGCATTCCAGAGGGAGCGGCAGGTCAGGTCAGGTCAGCAGGAGACTACTGTGTTGCCCCTGCTTGCCTGCAGTGGCTGTGGTGAGGTTGTTGCAAAGAAACCCAGGGCATGAGGGCACACAGGAAGTCCACCCTTGAGCAGCCAGGTCAGCCAGGACAACCTGGCGAGCACAGCCAGCCCCACAGTGTACCAGGAAAGGTGGTCAGCATTGCTCAGACCACAGGCTGCGGTTCACTGAGCCGCCTTCTCTTCGCTCTTCACCCCTCCAGGGAGCGTCTGCTTTGATCTGCCACCGCTGTGTTGAGCACACTCACTGGGCAGGGTTCACCTAAGGCCTTTGCACAAGGGCCTTCTCCTTTGAAGCCCAAACATGTCTGCTCTGCCTACATTGTCCCCACCCCATCACCTGAGGCAAAATCTTGTTTTCACAAACAAAACAGCTGCATTGAGATAGCAGCCTGTGCAGGATAGAATCCAATGGGGCCACTTTCCTTAAAAGGAGCATGAGGCAGGTTTGTCTGCACAGCCAACAAATATTCAGAGACTGGGGGGAAGGGTCGGGGTAGGGGTGGGGGGCAAAAAGGGAAACCACCCTGGAATGGATTCCTAGGATCACTATAGCATTTCAGACTCTGGAAACAAAGTTTCTGACAATTAACTTGACATTGAAATGCATTATCATGATACTTCTATCTATAAAGAGATAGAAAAACACAATCAAAATATTCTTCATGATACTGGAATATAACAACCTAACTCTAAGAAATCCATGAAAATCAATTGTTCAGAGTCTGAAAATATTCAGTACAATAGGTCCAGTCTCAGATAAAAAGAACCAGAGGCAACAAGAGGGTATTTCAGCCTCAAATTATGAATGCATTCCATTCTCCTTCCCTCCGTCCCCAAGAAAACCAAGAAATAGTATTGCTTAGATTCAGAAGAGCCCTCTTGTTGCAGCCTGGTCCCCCTCTCCGAGATGGGACCTATTGGACCTAATACTCTCAGATGCTAGGCAATTGATTTTACTCTATTGCCTAAAGAGTCAAAGGTTGTTATATGCTAGCAGCACGAAAAATGTTTCCATTAGGCTTTTTTTCATTCTCTTTATACATGTAATCTGTGAGTAATATCATTCCTTGATTTTTCTTGGGGATAGAGAGGAGGAGAATGAAATCCTTGTTTTCTTTCCTCTTTGTGTTGCTCAGACGTCGACTCTGTGACTGTCTTTGAATGTGTGCAGAGCGTACCACCCTCGGTTCACTCACTGTCTTTCTAGCTCAGGTCAGCTGCTTGCTACACTGCCAGAATCTTCCCTCAACAATTCTGTGCTAAGTGTAGTCACTGAGTATAGAGTGCAAGTGTGAACACGACGGGATGTGTGCTTTATAAAAAGAGGAACGAAGTGGAGGAGGAAGCGGAGCATAGTGATCGATTAGAACTTTTCTGTTGACATGTATCTGTCTGATTCATCTTCGTTCCATCTCTCCCCATAACAAGTAGCGCCACCCTTCTGTGCCGCAGGCCTCTTCATCATACTTGGTAAATGTTGCTGAGTGAATACTCTGTAAGCAAACCACCTGCAGGGTGGACAAACCTGAACACCCAACCTTGTAGAACGGTAATAAACATTGTCCGAGAGCATTAAAATGGAAGACAGAGTGAGTGGTTCCTCTCTGTTAGTGCACCAGGAGGCAATATGTCAAATGTGAAGATATTTCCTGCAACATTTCTAACCTCTGAGAAATCAGCATCAATAAGTACCCTTGTGATTTTTATTTTTAAAAAACAAAGCAACTATACTAGGAGGCCAAAAGAATTGTTTTCATGCATGGAAATAAATATAAGTACTTGCTGTTCACCTCTTGCCTTGTAAGTAGCTGGAATCCTAAATTAAGGACATTCTGAAGTTTCATGAAACTGGTAGTATAACATAAATTTGAGAAAAGGTCCTGTTTCTAAATGCTATAATGCTCATAGGGAAAAATAACCATACTGTAATAGTTATTTCTCAAGGCTTCATAGGCTTTTCCTCCCTCGTTCCCTCCCTCCCTTCAACAAATGTTTGTGACTGCCTCATATCATAGATCTCTCAGCTAGTCAGGGAGATGGGCAAGTTAGCCAATGTTCAGAGCCCGTCACGTAGCTGCTGCCACGCAGGGCATGCAGGGTGTTATGGGAACCCAGAGGAGGAACACGCTCAGCCTGGATAGTTTGGGGTAAAGTTTGTCAGAGGATGTGCCCCTGGAGCTGGGTCTTGAGGGTTATACAACCAGAGATTGGAAAGGCAGGGCACTCCCGATGGAGGAAACCTAGTCAAAGGTACCACGATGACAGAAATCGGCCAGAATGAGCACGGGCCTATAGAGGTAGAGAGGGGTTCCATTTTGAAGTATCTTATGACCATATTTAGAGGTTTGAACTTTACCCTGAAGGCAACAAAGAGTCACTAAAGTGGATTAAGCAGTGTCCTGGGGGATGAACAAAATTAGGTTGGTACTTTAGAAAGGTTAGAGGGACTGGCAGAAAATATTTAAATTTGTATTACAAAAACCGTTTTTTTCTGTCCGAGAGTGTGGCCTGATTTCAAGTGTACTTACCAGTGGTGCCCGGAAAGAGGTTCAGGAGAGAACACACTTCCTTCCCCGTGTCTCAGCACCGCACAGAGCAAATTGTTCGTTTGTTTTCTAATTTGGCTTTATTTGTCACTTATTCGCCTTATCTCAGACACACTATTCTGGCATCCACGATGACAGTCCCCTAAAAGCTGGAGTCAGCCTCCACAAATTGGTGATCATTAACCACAGAGCGTGAGCCCAAGCAGCACAGGGCCCCACTGAATGCTTACAGGCTGCAGGCAGCGCTGTGTCCCAGGGCCCTCTGACTCACAGCCCCTAAGCTCCCTGGCCTGCCAAAGGCCACATTGTTCCCATGGGTGGACCTGCAGTGCCGGACTCTGCTTCCCCTGCTCTCAAGCACTGCTGGGCACTGTGCCCCAAGAGGGGCTTCCCCTTCCCTAAGGCCTTAGAAAGGTTCCAGTTCCTAAGATCTAGGTCACCTGTTATTGTGGACAGAATTTATTTTACCCTTCATAGGCTTTTCATATTATAAGGTAGTTCTTAGGTAGATGTTCTGGGGACTAAAAGGAGTGACCTGACAGTGGGCTTATTATGACTTTTCCTCCATGTGTAAAGAGACTCCCACTTGAGGAAGGGGCACTGTGTCAGTACCCAAAGTCCTGCAACTGGACTGGGACTATGCCATACCCCTCTGGCCAGAACTGAGATTTGAACAAGCGTACAAATGAGGCTTTTAGCCTTGGCTGTGACTGGGACAAGCTTGATAGCTCCCATGTGAAGGACAGAAAGGTGACCCTACCATTTGGAGCAAGAAAGGGAGCCAAGAGGGAAGAGGTCTAGGCAGATTGCCTGCAAACTTATACCTGCCCTTGGGGATGGAAGTTTTTTTTCCTGGAAGAATGAAAACTGTAGAAGAATAGCTGAACAAATGAATGGTGTTATGGCTGTTGTTTATATTTTCCATAATAATTTTATTTTTAATCTCCTTTAGATTTTAGTAAAGGTCATTTTGAAAATTCAGGTTTGGCTTGGCTATGGTAAAGAAAGCCCAGGAGCCCTGGCCATCATGGCTCACTGGGTTGGAGTGTTAGCCCCGTAAACCAAAAGGTCACGACTTCAATTCCTGGTCAGGGCACATGTCTAGGTTGCAGGTTTGGTCCCCTGGGCACATATGAGAGGCAACTCATCGATGTTTCTCTCCTTCTCTCTCCCTTCCTTCCCCTCCCTCTAAAATCAATAAGCATGTCCTTAAGTGAGGATGGGGGAAAAAAAAGGAAAGAAAGAAAAAAGAAAGCCCAGGAAACCTCTTTTTTTCCAGGGGAACAAGTTACCCTGGGGAACCAAAAGAAACCAGAGTGAGACTTTGAGGTGTACTTTCTGGGGACAAATTTTGGATTGGATTTACTTGGCTACCTGTTTTTCCTGTCTGGAAATTCTCCTTCCAGGAGTATGATCTGCTCACACTTTTAAAGCGCTGTATTTTAATAGGAGGCTGTTTGTGTCAAAACATAGATAGCAGCAGGACTGTTTCAAGTAATCCTAAACCCTCTAAAAGAGATTCCACTTCTGGGATCCAGATTTGGACCACAGATACTGTACACAATGATATTTGAGCCTTTAATCATCCCCACCCACACATCTGGTAATCAGAGCAGAATATGAAAAGCCAAACTATTTCTTTATGAAGGGCATCTACACATAAGGATGATTAAGTTCTGTTTGCTACCTCAACCACATGAAAACATTGTTAACTTCTCCATGATGATTATCACCAATTAAAATTATTTGAGCACTCACAAAGGACATGGTGTTAGCACCAACTTTGAAGTTATCAGTAATCAAATTTTAGGTTCATTTATTCCATTTCTGATTACTGCTGTATGTTTCATCTCAGGGAAAAATATTAAGACTTTGACAACTTTATTGATCCATCATTACTCTCCTATTCAATGGATCTATTTATGGGCCAACTTGTAATATCTCAGCATAAATTCCTCGCTGTGAATGTTTCTTCAATATATTTCCAGAAGGAGAGATTAAAGACAGCCATTTCAAATTCTAATTTTAAAAATGGGCTGTATTTTCAATCTTATTCATATGGCTGAGTCATAAGGCTCAGTTGTGGGATAAATTGTAGAAAAGCACTTTGGCCATTACAAAAAGAAATACAAGCTATGTTTCCTTTGTGAAGTCATCCATCCATTCAAAAATATTTGTTGAGGATCTAATATGTGGCAGCCAGAGTGAGTAACAGACACTGGAGATGTAACAGTGAACTAAACTGTCAAGTTTCTGCTCTCGTGGAGCTTATATTACAGTGGAACTAGAGACATAAATAGATATATGTCAGGTGGTGCTAAGTGTGAGAAATAAGGGGGAGTTGCAGGTTTACAGGATAGCCAGGAAAGCTGACATGAAGGAAAAGGGAAACAGTCATGTGGACAGCTAAGAGCCTTCCAAACAGAGGCACATACATGCAAAAGCTTGGCTGGCAAGTGTTTGGTGTGTTGGCAGAAGAGAAAGGCGTCTCGTGTGGGGAACAGCTGTTCTCAGGGGAACAGCCTGAGAGCAAGCAAGGCAGGAGCTGCGGCCAGCAGCAGGGGCCAGTTCACAAGCAATGTTTTATTTGATTTGCTTTTATTAAGGGGTGGAACAAATAAACTGAAAATATCCATTAGTAAATCAAAGAGAATAGATTTTAGGACAATACAACCAATATAGTTAACATAAAAAAAAGAAAGGTTGTAGGAGGAATGCTGTTTCTTAAATTATGATTCTTTTTTTTTCTTACTACAATTGTAATCTGATTTGATTGTAATGATTTTCTAGTCTTTCTCACTAGGAGCCCCAAAGAAAAAGACTGAGTAGCATTCCAAAACCGAACAACAAATGAGGGGTAGGGGGGGACTATGAGAAGAATGTCCTTTACTGTTAATGTTCATAAACAAATGTTAACACTGAAAAGGCAAATGAGGGCTACAACATAGTATCAAATTCCAAAAATTTAGGCTATGGATTTAAATAACCTATCTTTTGTACGTAAAGACAATGCTACTGTCCTGACCAGTGTGTCTCATTGGTTGGGCAGAGTCCTACAGGGCTAAAGTTCGCTGGTTCGATTCTTGGTCAGGGTGCTTGCCTCGGTTTCTTGTTCCTCCCAGACCAGGCCCACAGGAGAGGCAACGGATGTTTCTCTCTCACATCGGCATTTCTTTCCCTCTCTTTCTCCCTCCCTTCCCCTCTCTAAAAATGAATAAATAAAATATTTTTTAAAAATTAAGGCTATGCTACTGAAATAATTTTTATTCATGCATGCAGGTGATTGCAAAGGGGGAAGGGGAGTCTCTTCCACATGGTTCTGATAAAAAATATAAAAGAAAAAAGAAAGAAAATGTATCTTGTGCTCCTATGGAACTCTCAGTGGTAGATTTTGTGATGTATCTCCTTCCTGATTGTGACAGTTTTAAATCTGCCCTTCCGCTTTCCTTTGAACTAGAAGTCTGTTTCAATGCTTCATTGTTTTTACATTATGTTGCTTTTTCTAACCACTTCCCCAAGGAGGGGGGTACAAAATAGATCTCCCAACCACCTTAGGTTGCTGACACAGTTTGGCTGTTATTCTGATAGTGACTTGATCCATCAGTCTCCTGGACCACCTACTTGTATTGGATTTTCATTATGAAGACATACTGAAAATGTCCAGAGCAAATGTCATTAGCGGATGGTGGGGAATGACCACATTCAGCCCTTGCGGACGGCATACAGCTGGCTCAGAGTAGCAAACACTGACTCTGTAAGTAATGAACATACGCATTACTTGGCGAACCAAAAGTAGGTGGACACTTCATTTGCACATCACTGTGAGACAGACTAAGGAAACCCCTGTTCTCCCTTATCCACCACGAGCTCCCTGGGGGAAGGAACCTTGGCTGTTTTGCTGAAGTCTGATTATGAGCTAACATATGTAAAGTGCTTTAGATTTGTGCTTAGCATGTGGACGCTGAGTAAATTAGTTGTTACTCTCAGCACTTAGTATACTGTATAGTAGGAGTTTAATATACATTGGCTAAAGGAATGAATAAGGAATCTACTTTTGTAGAATTCTAGTATCCCGCCATTGGAAAACGATCATTATGGACAGTGTTGGGGATCATAATTACTATGGCACAAACCCATACCTGGAGTACAATAATAATCAGATTGTTGCAAGGGGCCGGAAAAGAGAGGCGAGTCTTAGCGAGTTTCCCAGAGCTCTAGGAAAATACAGTCCTGTGCACTAAAGAATCAAAACCCATGGCCCGCTGTCTGATCGCCTTCCAGCCCTGCAGAGGGACCTCTTCCCAAACTTCCAACCCCAGGAATTCCCCATTCCCAGTTTGCAGGGGCGGGAACAACCGGAATCTTTGTCAGGTTCGCCGCGCCCCGCCCCCTCCCGCAGAGCTCCGCCCAGACTGACGTCCCCCTCCCCCGCGGGAGCTCGCCAAACCTCCGCTGGTGTACCCCCTACCTCCCCTTCTCCCCTTCCCTTCCCCAAGCTCCTGCTGTCCGCAGACACTGAGCTAGGGAGAAGAGAAACCGCCAGTCCAGAGGTGGCGGCCAGTCCAGAGGTGGCGGCAGTCTCCGGGGCACGCGGCCGCCAGGAGGGGGCGGGGCCTGGAGTGAGGGGGCGGGGCGGGCAAGCCGCCTGTGCCTCGCCGGGACTCGGGGCGGGCTGTGCCGGACCCCTACCCACTAGCCCGCCGGCCACCTCCAGCTTTCCCACAGAGTTTGTCCGCTGGGCCTGGTGCAGCTTGACGGAGGGAGAGTGGCCCGCCCCGCGCCGGCCGGCGCCAGGGGTGAGGCTGCCAGGTAAGGGTTGGGGGCGCCCAAGGGGCCGAGCATCCCTCTCCGCCACCCACCGACCCCCGTCCCCCGCCGGCCCTCCTCCTGGCGCCTGGCCACCCAGTCCGGCGGTGACCCCCAGCTGCCTTGGGAGCCCGAGGAGGTAAGTGCGACTTCCTCTTTGGTGTGGGGAGGGGACCAAGGCGGAGCAGCTGTGCAGTGGGCCCACTCCCCGCCCACACGACCCTCTTCCCGGTCCTTGGCGGCCAAGTCCTGCTGGGCCATCCGGGAGGCGGCCCCGGGACAGCTCTGCCCCAAGGGGTGGGCCAGGCGGGCAGTCCCCCAAACTGCATCCGGGGCTCGAACCCAGGGCAGGCCTCCCCGCCCTTAGAGCTCTGGAGCGGCGCCTGGGCCGCCCTCGACTTGTGCAAAGTTCTGGACGCAGTGTCGGTGGCGAGCCTGCTGAGGCGTGGACCGCTATTCAGAATCCTTGCCCTTCCCGGTACTGTTCTGCTAATAAACAAACTGGAAACCATTTCAATTTTTTTCCCCCATTACCCGCAGACTATCATAATCTAAGTTTTGATTTTAAGTAACTGCTTCACCCCTGAGTGTGGAGAATCAGAAAGGGACTTTATTTCCAGGGAACTTTTTTTTAAAATAAAAACCCGCATTCCTGGTTGAAACTTTTTCTTTTGAGCATTGCATTGTGTACTTCGGGATCAAAAGCTGATGAAGGAAGTTTGCTGTATCAAAGAGTGAAGTATTACTGCCATCTTCTTATTGTTCTATTTGATTTTTTAAAATATATTTGAATGGTTGATAACATTCACAAAATTCAAAGGGTAGAAAAGGGATAGTATATTCCAAGTCTCTCTCCTCACCCACCCATGCACCCCAGCCAGCCAATATTACCACTTTTTTTGTGCACCCTTCCAGAGATTATGCATGTGCCAATGCACTTTTTAAAAAATGAAACTGTTGTACGTTACTAAAGTTCCTTGCAGTGACTGGTGCCCAGTAAATGTTCATTCTCCCTTCGCTTAGAAAACAGTTTAATAAGTCTTTATAGTTATTAGACCACTGAATAAACAATGAGTTTTTTCGGGTTTTAAGTCTTTGTGAATTTCACTATATTGTGAATGTGTGTGTTCTGTTGGCTTGCTATAACTGTGTGAATACCTTTACACAAAAGTGAACACAATATTTTTGGGTAATTGGCAGGAATATAGAAATCAATATGAAATTGTAGGGAGATAGGTCTTAATATATACAGTGGTTAGTTCCAAAAATGATTTGAAGCAACTTAGTACCATAGGGTGAAGCAAAACTAAATGAGAAAATTGAGGCAGAACAGGAAAAAATAAAAGAACACGAAGTTAACAGGAAAAGATAATACTGAGTGCATACTATAGGATGTATGATGGAGTTGATGTCTTGAAAACATCCCTACAGAAAGTAATGAATTTTGGACAACAGTGTTCTTCAATAAAGGGGAATAATAAAAGTCTAAACATATGTTCTCTGAAGACTTAATTTGATCCATTCATAACATTTAAAATGATCTAGAACTGTATTTCCCAACCTGTGTCCTAAGAAAAGAGAAATCAGTAGTTCATTACTTAAAGTAAGATTCCAAGTTCAAATAAGCTTGAGATAGCTGGGTTACACCAGTTTCAATACTTATTACTCATACTTGGTGAATGTTCAAGATTACTCTTTTAAAACGGAATATATTTTGTAATCTTTTCCAAATTTATTTGACTATGGAACACAAATTGAGAACTACTGAACTTACAGAAATGGATGGATTGCCTCTTCTTCAGGGGGTTCTTCATGAGAAGTTCCTGCAACTGAGGTTTGATGGGAATTGGAAAGCAAAGAGTTTGAGATTATCCAGTTTGGTAAGAACCAAAGTGAAGCTAATGTAAAAGTCAGAATTTTAATTCACTATATATTGAAGGTAAAGGCTACTTTTCCCCTGAATTCTATCATAGTTATTGTTCTGCAAGTTGCCTGTTGGATCAAATGACCTCTAGGACTTTTTCCTATTCAGAGCTTCATGGGTATTCAGGGTCTTGAATTAGACTAGGTTTAGGCAAATAGAATTTCTTCAAGAATGACTTCAGTTATTCTCAGATGTAAGTATGTGATTAACATGTTCTTTTCATTGCAGATATTAGTGATACTATTAATTTACTATCAAACTCTAGAGTTCTGTAGTGGTAAAAGGACTTAGGAAGCGTGGTACATGGTGGAAAGTAATTTGGAACCAGAAAACCTGGGATTCCTCCACTAATGAGCCAGGTTGTTTCTAGCAAGTTTATGAACCACTCTGAGTCTGTGTTCTTCTTTGTAAGATTAGAACGATGACAGCATCTGTTTCACTCAGTAGATGTTGAGAGAGGAATAGGTATTGGGCAGTAGAAAAACAGCTTTAAGGGTGATGATAAATAATGTATCAAGAATCTTTTAGTCCTGGTCAGTGTGGCTTAAATGGTTGGGCATCATCCTGCAAAGCAAAAGGCCGCATGTCTGGGTTGCAGGTTTGGTCCCCGGACGGGGCAATAGATGTTTATCTCTCACATCAATGTTATGTTCCCTCTTCCTCCCTCCCTTGCCCTCTCTCTAAAAATAAATAAATAAAAATTTTAAAAAGAATCTTTTACTCTCTAAATATTTTCCTGAGTGCAGATGGCAAGAGTTTGGAGGGCATTGTCCTTGGTTCTGGAGTTTCAGCAGCCAAGGAGTGAGAACTGAGAGAGTGAGGGGTTAGTCCAAAAATTTATCTGAATTAATTCAATTCCTATGTTTGGATTTTGAGAGTTTGGATAATGAGGGACACTTCTATAGGAAAGTGTTCTATAAATGATGTAATGCTATACAAAATATTACTATTCTAAAGATAAATGAGGGTCAGAGCAATTCAATGTCTTCACTCCATTTATGAGAAAGGGGTTTGCTGAGTATATCAGGTAGGGTAAATTATGCGGTGGTAACAAAGGACCCTCACACCTTAGTGGTTTAAAACAACAAAGGTTTATTTGTCAGTCACAGTGCATGTCCAATTAAGGTCGGCAGGACAGGTCAGTTGTCAGAGTCCCAGGTTGTCAGAGACTCCTCAACACTGCTTGCACCGTTGTTAAGGCAGGGGAAGAATTTGTCAGGGATATATATGTTAGACTAAAAGAGCAGAGAAAAAAGGGAAAGGGCTTGAGTTCAAACTTTGTAGTGTCTGGACTGCCATTCCAAGCAGGTCTTTTTTTTTTTTTTTAAGATTTTATTTATTTGTTTTTAGACAGAGGGGAAGGGAGAAAGAGAGGGAGAGAAACAACAATGTGTGGTTGCCTCTTGCATGCCCCCTACTGGGGACCTGGCCCCATAATGCAGGCTTGTGCTCTGACTAGGAATCGAACCGGTGACCCTTTGATTCACAGGCTGGCACTCTACCACTGAACCACACCAGCCAGGGCCCAAGCCATTCTTATACTCTTGTTGCTGTGCAGTTGAGCGGGTCTCCTTAGGTTCAACTGAACGTTCGGGCTCGCAAAACTGCCGTGGGTTTGTTCACTCAGACGGATAGCAGACAGGAATTGCCGCTTACCAGCAGGGCAGCATCCCGGGCCCCTCATCAGCAGTTGTGCTTCTTACAGCATTCCATGCAAGCAGTTCGTGTAGCTATCTGGGAGACATCCCTTCAAGTGAACGCTTGAGTGTAGCGAGACAAAGCTCACATCAGGCAGGTGCAGCAGCCACTTTGGCTTTAAAAATCTCATCCCACAGAAGACAGTGTCTCTCATACAACTCCATAGACTTAGCTTCCAGGGCCCCTGAGACTTAGGCCAGTTACAAGAGCATCACACTTGGGAAAGTCAAAACTGTGGCTTCCTATAAGGTATTTGTAGTTTATGCATAGTTCCTCTGAGTCTAGAGGCCAATTTAATAATCATTTTTACTATGAAAAATGTTGCCTGGTAACAAAAGTGGCATACCTCCTCCCATCAAAGCTAAAAGTCTTATTTAACCAACTGAAGGTCAAATTCAGGAAAGGAAAAGATTTTTAACTCTACTCATACTTGTATTATCCATAGTATCTTCCATAGTCCTTTTCATTTGGGAAGTATTCAATAATATACCTTTTGCTTCCTTTGATGTAGTGTGTTTTAACTCTTTATGATGGAAAAAGTGTAAAATAGGAAGAGGGGTTGAGAGGAAGGTAAGGATGGAAAGGTAGACAAAGACTACTAGATTGTTAAAAACACTGAATTCCATACTAAGGACCTTGGCTTTTATGTATCTTGCAGTGATTGAGAACAAAAAAATGTCAGTTTTAAGTAACAGTGATATGGTCCAGAACTGCACTTTGGAAAGTTGCTTTGATTGTAGTGTAGAGAGTGGATGAGAGGGGATTTCTACTTGAGGCTAGTTGGCTCATTTCCACCAAATATTTGCCTTTCTTTGGGGAGATATTTCTCCAATAAGCAGAAAGAAGGACTACTCAATTCTGTGCTCTACAGGAGTTTAGAATGGCTGGATATATTCAGCATGGTCATTTGGAGAGGCCTGAATCAGCTTGTCCTTCTAAATGTATTACCCCCACCCCCAATGGAGATTGGGAGTTTGGGAGGACTACCCTAAAATGTCGCCTCCTTAGGTTCAACTAAACACTAAGAAGCTCTGGCCTCCACAGATCTCCATTGGACTCACTAGCATACCTCATTTTGCTTTTTGCTGGAGTTAAAGGATAGAACAGTCTTTCAGTGGATATATTTGGTTTGTTTTTAGGTCTAGTTTTAGGGCAAGCCAGGCTTTTCTTTAATGGTTAACTGATTTAATTGACATTTGTAGTGATTAACTATTTCTAATTATGAGCAGCTAAGAAAGAGTGCTTCACATTTTTCTCCTATTGCTTACACATTGCCCTTTGCTACCCTTTCCTTACCCAACTTAACGCCGTTCTGTCTAATATAATATACAACTTGTAGAATCTAATTGGTCCTGCAGCAGAATCAAACTGATCTGTGATTGGCTTATTATGGATGCAGAGGACCCAGGCAATTTTGTTTGATTATATTTGTGTCTAAGAGTCATGATTGATTACTTTTCCCCCCTCCATCACCATACAGCTGCACAGAAGCAAATCCAGAACCAAACACTTACTGGATTTGGTTCAGGTCAGTAAAAGACAAAATTAGGGTTATCCACACTATTACTTTTTATGGCACATAAGACAGTTAGTTGGGTATCGCAGCACATGCCAACAGGAAATTTAGCAGGGGTTTGCCACAGTCTTTACACTGTAACAGTGCTCATCCTTGTGCCACAGCAAATGTGTGCTTTGTTCACAAAATCTAAGGCATGGTGGCAAGGAAATCCTTATTTCAGCTGTCATCATCAAGTCAAAGGGCTACTTTAAAAAATAAACATTTTGTTATAATCAAGCTGTGGTCTTCATTGTATCAAATGTGATAACTTTTATAAGTGAGTTTGGGGGTAAAAAAGTCCATATCATATCAATTTAGCTGAGTTGAGGGAGTTGAAAATGTCCTTTTAATGTTAATGTGGGCCAACACTTTGCCCAAAAGAAATAGTGACAGAAATTGGGAGGGATCCAAGTGGGAAGAAATCTATGAGGCACTTGTGCTTGGTGAATAAATGGCATTTTGACACTTAATAATGATGAACTTAACAGGCTTTTTTATATTAGAAGTGATATATTCTTTACTATGTTTTTTTTTCTTCTTTTTAAGTGCCCTATTAGCTTTAAGTCTGGTCAGATCTTATTGGTAAAGAATTTAAGTCTGCCCTACTATTCTGCCCTAGATATCTACCCTTAAACAAGTCAACTAGACTCTGAACATGCTTCCTCATTTGGACAATGGGGGTAAATACCTGCACTATCACCCCACAAAGTAGTTGTGGGTTGCAGATGAGAATACTTTGAACACAAGGCGCAGTGTGGTGTACCTGAAAGTACATAGTCTTTGGAGTGAGTTCTGGTCCCAGATGAACCCTGCTACTCACTAGAGATATGTAACCTCACTTCCCTTCAGCGTCCTTATTTGTAAGGAGGAGGGGGGTTACCCTGTTTGCCAGACTTTTTGTGACAGCTAAATGCAAAGTATTTCACATAGTATCTTGCACATTTAGTAGGCACTGAGGAAATAGTAGCTGCTGTTAGAAATCCAGATCTTAACTCAGTACTTGCACATGCTACTTATTTAACCCCATGTTACTGAACAGTAAGCTAAAGATCAAGAAAGTAAAGTGATTTGCCCAAATTATCCAGTGAGCTGGTAGGTGATTTAGCTGTTGGGCTCTTCCTGCTATAACATTTAGGCTACCATTAACAAGTGATAATGTGAAAAAATAATAGCAGAAGCACCCTGACCTAGCTACCTCTGAACAGAGTCACATATTTAACCTAATGCTTCTCTTTCCTCTGTAAAATGTGCGTACTAATCCCAAGGGCCAGCCCAATGTGCCTGGCTAAGTAGGCAGCTCCTAAAAGACACGCACTTCTGTGCTTACCTGTTGAGTAGGATACTTCCAAGAAGTTAGTTTTGTTTATTCAGAAACCTGTTTTTAACATTAGTAAACATGTTAATTAGTATAAAGAAAAGAGAATTCTTTCTTTGAAAATTAAGTTGAATGCTTTGGGACATCTCAACGTAAATGTGTTATTAGCAAATTTGCTGTCAAGTTGGATAACTAACTGTAAGAGATGAGGGTGGGGGAATCATCAACGTCTGGAGAAGTGCCCATCAAAGTGCCCACGCACAGCTAACTGGGTTTTAGAGCATTAGTGGTTTTCAAGGAAATAAGGAGCTCACACTAAAATGTAAATTAACACATCACTGAGCACATTGTTTGCTTCCGCTGACTTTTTTTTATGGTAAGACTTTCTCCTTCAAGTAGTGGATTAATTTACGTCTGGCCCAACCTTATCTCATGGTGGACAGACTACTGGCCTAATGGATTCATATTCTTTCAGAAGTACTCTTACATTTTTTCTCCATTTGTGGAAACCATAAGTGGAAATCACAAGATGATGGATCATTGTAGGCATGGCTTATTATACAAGAAAGAAGACCCAGACTCAGTAGGAGGCCCATATCAAATATACAGCATTTACTTTATATGAAAAAATATGTGAATAAATGTGCACTTATGTGTTTAAAATAAGTTTTAACATGTCAACATAATTTTTACAGTTACAGATTTACCCCACTATCCAAAAGTAGAGCCTACCCTATGAAACCTTTCTAAGCTGAAATGGCGTAAGGCAGCGATTTTCAACCGGTGTGCCACAAGAATTTTTAAAGCATGTAATACCTGACTGTTTAGTCAGGGGCACTGACCCCTTTTCCCTTAGACTCAAATTTTTAAAAAATGGCCACAGGCAACACAACAATAACTGTCTGGTGTGAATGGATCAAAATTATACTTATTTTTTTCAGATCAGAAAAAAATTTTTTTGGTGTGCTGCAGAATTTTAGTAATTAATGTGTGCCATGAGATGAAAGAGGTTGACAGCCACTGGCGTGAGGCAAAGATGCAATTACCAGTCATTTGTACAGAAAATTTGTGTGGTGTTCCCAGACTCAAAAATAACTTACCAAATTATACCAAATAATACATAAAACCTAAAATAACACTAACATAGAGTGGAAGCAGGAACTCACAAAATAAATGGAGGTAAAGCGCAGATGCTCGCAGACACAGTTCAAAGCTCTGGCGGGTTGGTGCAGAGATGCTGAGTGTAGTTCCCAGGGCAGGAGCTTGGCGGGGCGCTCTCCCTGCTGGGAGTGCCTCTGCTTCTGTAACAGCTTGCAGCCAAATACATGCTGACCGCTATTTTTGCTTTTTGCCTTTCTTTGTGAAAGCGAAAATCCTCTTACGATCTCTTTCAGTTAGTGAAAATAGGTTCTAATGTAAATGTTTTATAAAAGTGAAAATGCCATGAAGTGAACTTTTAAAAAGTGGGGGATACCTGTACTGACTTTTTCATTTAATGAGCCAACTGTAGGTTTCATCTGACAAGTGGGCTTTTACTACACTTGGAGTTCCAACTTGACTGCAAATTTGTCTTTGATCTCTGCAGCTATCGTAGTATCCCATTCATGCACCTGTATATCATCACCATTTTGTATTGTAATTTTAAAATTGAATATCAGTTCTTGTACTCTGAGGGCCTTGAAAGCCGTAGTCTATTCGGTAACCTTCATGGAGATTCTAGTCTGTGGGAGAAGGCAGACATTTCGTAGTTAAAATGAGATTATTGAGTTATCTGCGCAAGTAGTTTAGGGTGCTGTATGCTCATGTGGCAAGGACACACAGCGTAGTTTAAAAATTAACATTTGCCCCACTTACTTTTTTCACCTTGATCTCAAATAAGTATATATCACAGTTCTTTTAGGTACACGAAGAAATAGAATCCCTGTATTAGTGGCTTTTATCATGAAACTGTGCTTCAATTTTCATTGTATATCAGAGTTTTTGGCTGCTGATTTCTTACTCTACCATGTAGCTTACAAAGCTAAATCTCTTAGCCTGTTACAGATGAATTTAAATTCAATACTTATTTTAAAATTTTGTTTACTAATTAAGTCAGAAATATTTCCCAGTGATTTTTAACAAAGCGATTTAGTATCAGATTTCAGCGTATATTCTAACTTTTTTCATTATAATGGAATTCCGATGCAGTGTGTTTATGGTACCTATTAGGAAATAAATGTAAAGATAAAAAATAACCAATGTTAAGAATCCAAAATTCATTTATCCATGCTTTAAGTTTCTGGTTTCTTAAATAGATTGATTTTAATTTTAAGCTAGGTAGGATTGTAGACCCCTGTTTCTCTATTCGGTTGCTAGAAACATAATTAAAACCAAATTTGTCTAAAGCTGCGCTCAATCCTCCTGAAACTTGTGCCCTTCCTACTTTCCTGTTTATGCCAGTGTTACCATTCTTCTGCCAGTCACCAGGTTTGAAATGCTGTCAACTTTTCTATTTGCCACAGACATCCCATAATGTCTGTCCCTATAACATCTCCTACCATCCATTCTACTGTCAGATCCTGTTGCCTCTAGCCAAGGTTAAACTATACCTGTCACCTTGAAGAGTTTTCTAACTGGTTTCCCTGCTGGTGTTATCTTCCCTCACAAATCCATTCTTCACTGTTTCCAAGTTAATTTATTTTGCCCCATACCTCTAAATCTGCAAATCAAGAACCTCATCCTCCCTCAGATAAAGGACATACTTTATCCTTGATAATTCAGTAAGGTTATTATTCAAGACCCTCTTCTGCTAGATTTTCAGATCTTCCAAATCAACATCTGTGCCATTAATTTATTCATTTATCCTCTGAGTTCAGTTCAGTAACTACTTGAATGCCGTTCACTATACAGGTTGTTAGAGATATAGTGCCCTGATGGATTTTGCTATTGTCTCATCTTTGAGTTCTTTCTGCATAAAGTACAGTTATTGAATTAACATAAATCCTGGATTTTTTTTTGCATTTATAATGTTTTATTTTTATGAGTTTGGAGAAGAGGTACAGAATATCTGGTGTATTTCTGGAATTAAAATTAAATTTCAAATCTCATCTTACCTAGGTAAATCTCATCTTACCTGGGTAAATAAACTGACATTTTCTGCTATTATACATTTTTTAAATATTAGTGGAATTTAAATTTTAGGGGAGTTATATTGTTTTTCAATTTTTAAAAATGAGATAGTCTGATAAAAGACTTAATTTGACAAATTTTTGGAAGTATCCCAGGATTGCCAAACTTTAAAGGATTCTTCTAATGTGTTGTCACTCATTCTTGTTATAGTTGAGGGAAAACTTGAAGTGCGAAGTGCTGCTGGGTTAGTACAGTAAAATTAATTCTTGATGTGTTTAGGGATGTAATATATATATTACATCCCTAAAACTATAGGAATAGATTCATTAAAATTGAGCCCTGGCTGGTGTAGCTCAGTGGATTGAGTGCAGGCTGCAAACCGAATGGTCGCTGGTTCAATTCCTGGTCAGGGCACATGCCTGGGTAGCAGGCTGGGTCCCCAGTGGGGGGCACACAAGAGGCAACCACACATTGATATTTCTCTCCCTCTCTCCTTCCCTTCCCCTCTCTCTAAATATAAATAAAATCTTTTTTAAAAATTGATTACTCATAAAACAAACACTGCTGTCTTGAAAACTCTAGGTGAAGAGAGGTTTGTACAGCAATGATCACCCATATAAAGCAGTTACTGAATGGCTGAGATTTACATTGTTGGGTGAAGCCACACTGTTGAAGTGAGCTCATCTGCATCTACCATAATGACATTTCAGTGTTGCTCTTGTAGTAATGTCATCTTCTTTTAAAGATTTTATTTATTTATTTTTAGAGAGAGGGGAAAGGAGGGAGAAAAAGAGGGAGAGAAACATCAATGTGTGGTTGCCTCTGATGAACCCCCTACTGGGGACCTGGCCCACAACCCAGGCATGTGCCTTGACTGGGAATCGAACCAGTCACCCTTTGGTTCGTCGGTCAGCACTCAATCCACTGAGCCACACCAGCCAGGGCAGTAGTGTCATCTTTTAAATTCACAAAGTTGGAGAACCAAGATGGCGGCGTAGGTAGACACACTGCGCCTCCTCGCACAACCAGAACTGACAGAGAATCGAACAGCAAGGGGGTCCGACACCAAGGAAATAAAAAATAAACATTCATCCAGACCGGTAGGAGGGGCGGAGACAGGCACCGGGGTGGAGAGGACTCACGTGGCTGTGGCGGGACCGAGACTGGCGGAGTGTGGGACAAACGGGGCAGGCAGTCTGACCACTAGCAGACCCTGCGGCCCCACATTCGCGCACAGATAAACCGAGAGGGCTGGACTCAGAGTGGTGGAGAGTGGGGCAGGCAGAGCAGTGGGTAGCACCCCGCGGCCCCACATTCGTGCACAGATAAACCGGACAAATGGCAGGGAGCGAAGCAGACTGCACAACCCAGGGTTCCAGCTCGGGCAGCAGGAGAGACTCCCAGCCTCAGGGCAGAGGTCGTTGGAGAGACCCACAGGGGCCTAGAGTGTGCACAGGCCCACTCACTCGGGAACCAGCACCAGAGGGGCCCAGTTTGATTGTGGGTATCAGAGTGAAAGATTGAAATCCGGAAGAGAAGGAGGCGGGTGCCATTGCTCCCTCTCGGCCCTTCCCACATGTACAGCGTCACAGCCCAACGACCAGCATTACCCTGCCCTGGTGAACACCTAAGGCTCCGCCCCTTAAAGTAACAGACGCACCAACACACACACACACACACAAAAATGGCCGAAATGACAGAACACTTCAAAGCTCCAGAAAAAATACAACTAAGCGAGGAAGAGATAGCCAACCTATCGGGTGCACAGTCCAAAACACTGGTTATCAAGATGCTCACAGAATTGGTTGAATCTGTTCAAAAATCAGATGAAAAAATGAAGCCTATGCTAAGAGAAACAAAGGAAAATGTACAGGGAACCAATAGTGATGAGAAGGAAACTGAGACTCAAATCAACGCTGTGGACCAGAAGGAAGAAAGAAACATCCAACCAGAAAAGAATGAAGAAACAAGAATTCAAAAAGCGAGGAGAGGCTTAGGAACCTCCAGGACATCTGGAAACGTCCCAACATCCGACTTATAGGGGTGCCAGAAGGAGAAGAGGAAGAGCAACAAATTGAAAAGTTACTTGAACAAATAATGAAAGAGAACTTCCCTAATCTGGCAAAGGAAATAGACTTCTAGGAAGTCCAGGAAGCTCAGAGAGTCCCAAAGAAGCTGGACCCAAGGAGGAACACACCAAGGCACATCATAATTCCATTACCCAAGATTAAATGCAAGGACCTACATCCAAAATTACTCTATCCAGCAAAGCTATCATTTAGAATGGAAAGGAAGATAAAGTGCTTCTCAGATAAGGTCAAGTTAAAGAAGTTAATCATCACCAAGCCCTTATTATATGAAATGTTAAAGGGATTAATCTAAGAAAAAGAAGATAAAAAATAGGAACAGTAAAAATGACAGCCAACTCACAGTTATTAACAACCAAACCTAAAACAAAAACAAAAACAAACTAAGCAAACAACTAGAACAGGAACAGAACCACAGAAATGGAGATCACATGAAAGGTTATCCACAGGGGAGTGGGAGGGGGAGACAGGGGGAAAAGGTACAGAGAATAAGTAGCATAAATGGTAGGTAGAAAATAGACAGGGGGAGGGTAAGAATAGTGTAGGAAATGTAGAAGCCAAAGAACTTATAAGTATGACCCATGGACATGAACTATAGGGGGGGAATGTGGGAGGGAGGGGGTGGGCAGGATGGAGTGGAGTGGGGGGGAATGGGACAACTGTGATAGCATAATCAATAAATATATTTAAAATAAAATAAAATGAAATAAATTCACAAAGTTACATCTACAGCTTTCATTAGATTCTCAAAGGTATATAAACATTAAATGAAAACACCATTCCAAAGTAGAATCAGCCATTCTATTATGTAAACCTGTAGACTAAGGCTATCTGACAATACTAGTGTTGGCTGCATGTGGAATAACTGGAATTCCTATATGCAGCTGGTGGAAGTGTTAATGGGTAAGAGCGATCAAAGATGAACATATGCATACCTTACGATCTAGCAGTTTTGTTTCTGTTCATGTGTACATGTATACTGGAAAACATATACAAGAATCTTCATAGCATTACTTGCAGAAGTCCAAAGCTAGAAACAACTCAAATGTCTATCAGCAATAGAATAGATTTTGCTGGTCATATATTTATACAGTTGAATACTATATAGCCATAAAATCCAGCTATCAGCTGCTACTGATAACAACACAGATTAATTTCAAAACAATGGTAAAAAAATACATTTATATGAAGTCCAAAAGCAAGTAAAATTATTTTATGCAAAAGATGGTGACTGCCTTTTGAGGTACAGCATGATGAAGACCTCTTGAGTGCCTTCCTTAGCCTGGCGCGGGTCATACTGTGCGGATTCACTGAGCTCTCCCATTGTAACTCGTACACTTTTCTATTGAATGTTAAACTTCAATTTTAAAGTGTTTTTAAAGGTGCAGGCACTAGTTGCTATCCATTTGGAAAATAGATTAGAAAAAATTGTTTGCAAAACAAGTAGGTAGAGCTGATGTCTGCAATGTAGAATGAGCTTCTAGATAGTGATAAGGGAAAGACAAACAGCCTAAGAGAAAAAAAAGTCTAAGAATGTAAATACACAGTTCAGAAAACTGAAAGTCAAAATGGCCAATAAGCCTGTGAAAATACACTCAAGCCCAGCAGTCATCTGGGGATAAAATAATGATAATACCCATGTTGACTGTTGGGTCTAAGAAGACAGATTAGAGAGTTCCGACAAAGATGGAGGCATAGGTAGACACACTGCGCCTGCTCGCACAACCAAAAGAAGGACAACAACAATTTAAAAACAAAAAACAACCAGAACTGACAGAAAAACTACACGGAAGTCCAACAACCAAGGAGATAAAGCAAAAAACATTCATCCAGACCAGTAGGAGGGGCAGAGACGGGCAGCCAGGGCGGAGGGAACTCGTGGCAACGCAGCCACACCGAGAGAGGTGGCAGATTGTGGAATGAACAGGGCAGGCAGTGGGAGAGCTAGCAGACCCTGCAGCCCCACACTCGCACATAGATAAACCGCAGGAAAGGCGAGGGATCGAAGCAGACCACTCAACCCAGGGCTCTAGCACGGGGAAATAAAGCCTCAAACCTCTGACTGAAAACACCTGTGGGGGTTGGGGCGGCAGTGGGAGAAACTGCCAGCCTCACAGGTGAGTTTGTTGGAGAGTCCCACAGGGGCCTAGAGCATGCACAAGCCCACCCACTCGGGAGGCAGCACCAGAGGGGCCCAATTTGATTGTGAGTAGCAGAGGGAGTGACTGAAATCTGGCAAAGAGTGGAGCAGGTGCCATTGCTCCCTCTCGGCCCCTCTCCCACATACAGAGTCACCGCACAGCGACCAGCATTACCCCGCCCCGGTGAACACCTCAGGCTCTGCCCCTTTAAAGTAACAGGCATGCCAAGACAAAAAAAAATGGCCCAAATGAAAGAACAGATCAAAGCTCCAGAAATAATACAACTAAACAGTGAAGAGATAGTCAGTCTATCAGATGCACAGTTCAAAACACTGGTAATCAGGAAGCTCACAGAATTGGCTGAATTTGGTTGCAAATTAGATGAAAAAATGAAGGCCATGCTCAGAGAAACAAAGGAAAATAATGTACAGGGAACCAATAGTGATGAGAAGGAAACTGGGACTCAAATCAACGCTGTGGACCAGAAGGAAGAAAGAAACATCCAACCAGAAAAGAATGAAGAAACAAGAATTCAAAAAGCGAGGAGAGGCTTAGGAACCTCCAGGACATCTTTAAACATTCCAACATCCGAATTCTAGGGGTGCCAGAAGGAGAAGAGGAAGAGCAACAAATTGAAAACTTATTTGAACAAATAATGAAAGAGAACTTCCCTAATCTGGCAAAGGAAATAGACTTCCAGGAAGTCCAGGAAGCTCAGAGAGTCCCAAAGAAGCTGGACCCAAGGAGGTACACACTAAGGCACATCATAATTACATTAGCTCAGATTAAAGATAAGGAGAGAATCTTAGAAGCAGCAGGAGATAAGGACACAGTTCCCTACAAAGAGGTTCCCATAAGATTGTCAGCTGACTTCTCAAAAGAGACCTTACAGTCAAGAAGGGGCTGGAAAGAAATATTCAAAGTCATGAAAGGCAAGGACCTACATCCAAAATTACTCTATCCAGCAAAGCTATCATTTAGGATAAAGTGAAAAGGGCAGATAAAGTGCTTCTCAGATAAGGCCAAGTTAAAGGAGTTCATCATCACCAAGCCCTTATTATATGAAATGTTAAAGGGATTAATCTAAGAAAAAGAAGATAAAAAATAGGAACAGTAAAAATGACAGCCAACTCACAGTTATTAACAACCAAACCTAAAACAAAAACAAAAACAAACTAAGCAAACAACTAGAACAGGAACAGAACCACAGAAATGGAGATCACATGAAAGGTTATCCACAGGGGAGTGGGAGGGGGAGACAGGGGGAAAAGGTACAGAGAATAAGTAGCATAAATGGTAGGTAGAAAATAGACAGGGGGAGGGTAAGAATAGTGTAGGAAATGTAGAAGCCAAAGAACTTATAAGTATGACCCATGGACATGAACTATAGGGGGGGAATGTGGGAAGGAGGGGATGGGCAGGATGGAGTGGAGTGGGGGGGGGATAGGACAACTGTAATAGCATAATCAATAAATATATTTTAAAAAAGAAAATAGAGTAGAAGGGTATGTTCTCTCTAGTTTGGGAAATGTGAATTTTAGGGAAGTAAATTATGTACTTAAATATAAAATACACATACCTTCAACCCAGCAATTTCATTCCTGGGAGTAAGTTCCATAGACATAAAAGCCTCACCTGTATTTTTATTTCAACATTATTTTAGTAACATAAAACAAAAACCTGAAATCAACTCAAATGCCCATTAGCAAGGAGATAGTTTAATAAATTGTATTTTACAATTATGAAATATTATACAAGTGTTAAAAAGATCGTGATTAGTTCATTTATGTGTATACATATAATTTAGAAAAACAAAATGCCAAAAAGATATATACAATATGTTGTCTCTTTCATAAACAATAACAAAACTCCTATATATGTATATGTAAGTTTGTATATGATTTTATAAACATGAAGAAAGATGTGAAAGACTTCCCATCAGCCTGTCAACATTGATTACCAGGGAGAATGAGTGGAAGAAGATTGACAAAATAAAGGTCTTGGTAAAAAAAAAAAAAAAAGCACACAGTAAAAGTTTACTGATACAAAAGTTTGGATATATATATATATTGATAGTGTCAGTTAAGTGCTGCAACTTGGCCTTTGTCAACCTGAGATCCAGGTTGAGATTCCTGTAAAATCAGGACACCTATTCCAATGGTTAATCTCCCAGCCCCATCTCTAGACTATTCAGAGCAGCCACTACTACTACCACCTTAAAGAGATCTATGTTTAATGTATATCTTTATATCTTGGTGGAAAGGGTCTTTGGGCCCTCTTGGGAGTGGGGACATGGTTTAATATTTTAACATGCATATCGCCTTAAGTTTTTGGATTTCTTCTCTGCATTATATTGAGAATTGTCTGGCATCTCAGTAGCCTTTAATGAAGTTCCACTCTTGAGTTCAGGCTTCCACAGTCAGTCAAGGTATTCTAGGTTTTGGAGCTAGTACATTGTAAGTAGAATCTCTGATAAATGCTCTTACATTGATAGATTGAATCCAATTAAAAATTACATAAAACTGAATTTATCAAAATGCAGTCTTCATTTGTAATGTAATGTTCATTTAATTATCCTTTCCTTGCCAGAGTCTGTTTAAATCCTCTTTTAAAAAGATTTGTTTGTTACTCGTTGTCCTATTTCTTATGGTGCCAGTACATACAAATGCTTGGTAAATAGTTATTTGAATGAAGACAGTGGTGACAAGATCATCATGGACTACCGCAGTGGCATTTCTTCATTGTGTGGGTGTATGCCATGCACTGCAAGATGTTTACCATCTCTGGCCCCTGCCCACTCAGTGCCCATAGCACTCTTTGGTCATTCCAACAAACAGCATTCCACCCCAATTCCAGCACTTTTGGTGATGTGGCAGGGCGGGGTTTGGTGTTGGTGCTATCCTTGATGAGACCCACAGGGTTAGGGTAACTGAAGTCTTTCTAAGACTTTACCTATGCTAAACCTTGAAGGATGAGCAGGATTTTAAAACCACAGAAACTGGAACACAAACAGCATATAAAAGAGGAAGCAACATTGTGTAGACACTGTCTTGACAGATGAAACGGTTAAGTCTGTGTTGGAAAATAAAGTTGGATAGTTGGAGTGAAGTTAGAAGGGTGTTGATAAGGAACCTCACAGAGGTGAGAGGAAAGTGTCCTTTCACTTTCTCAGGCATCTTGCATACTGCTGCCAGACTGATTAATTCCCTACAGGCCTGCCCTGCTCCACAGTCTGCTTAATATTGCCCGCTAGTCTTTACATCTTTGCTGCATGCTCAAGGCATTTTATCTCATCGTAGTCATCCCACTTTCTCTCTTACTACTCCTTAAAATTAATTAGGTATGTCTGGCTGGCTGATTAAAATAACATTTCCTTCTTTCTTTGTCACCATGCTCCCTTCATACTTTTTTAAAAAATGTCTTTCCTCCTGTATAAATTCGATCATCATTCTGTCTATTCAACTTCTTCCTACTCTTGGAAGCCTTCTCTCCAATGGAACTGGCCCATACCATCCCATACCATCCTGACATCTCCTTCCTCGTTCTTATAGTATTTATTGTTTGTCCTACAGTATTGAGCATACAATCATATAGGGCTTTTCATGCCTCTCATTCTTCTTTCTCTGAATAATTTTTATTTTCCTAAAGAGGTGTATGATGTTAACATATATAGATACATGCCTCGTGATGTATTTTAAACCTCCAAAGCAGCTTTTTATTTTCTTGGTCAGTTGATAAAAGGCATTGCCTTTTGAGTGAAATATCTGATATACTGTTAGATATTGAGCACCCTGAAAAATGTTTTTTATATTTAAATTATCATAATGATCATAGAAATTTGATCATTACTAGACTAGATCATAGCCCAGTCCTAATTTTAGAGCAATATTGGCCACATGTTATTTAGTTGAAGAAAAATAGCTAGTGCTATATTTTGATCCTTTGTAGTTTTTCACTTTTTTCTTCTCCTTATTCTTCACTCAAATGACATCTTACCCAGAATCATACTGTATTAATTCGGTGCATTCCCTTCCTGAAGTGAGAAGACAGAGGTGGGAAGCAACAAACTGGAGCCTCACCTTTGTTCTCTTCCTCCCTCCCCATCTCCAATTCAAAGAGCACTGCGTGAAAAACCACTATAACTCATCTAATTTAAAAAAATGCGTATTAAAAAGAAACATTGTTTTTTGTGACATTTCCTTTGGGAACTTAATGTAAAAATAGAAACACTTTAGTTTTACAGTGATTTTTAAGTACAAAGAAAAATGCTGTGGAACAAATGTCTCATTTCAGCAATAGAAGAGTTAATACACTAAGCAGCAAAGACAGATACTGCGAGAGGATAGTGCTTTCTGTCTCTGTCATTTGTGGTTTAAGGAAAGGGGGTAGTGTTCTGCATTTGAAAGGACTTTAATGAATGCTGTCAGTGTTTGAGAGAGCTAATGGTCGGTATGGGAAGGGAGAGCAGGGGAAAGTGGTCTAGCTGCTTCAGGATAGGTGGGTGAGAGTTTGCTCTGATTGAACGGAATGTTCCACCGTGTTTCATCTTTATGCATTATCCTTTGTTCTTTATAATCTGATATAGTGGTATAAAAGTGAATGCAGATATATATGTGAATGTGATTTATTTTCCTTTCAATCTGTTTATTGTGTACAGCAGGGCATATACTTCTCTTGTCTAGGTTGGATGCACAAATCTCTGTGCAGTGCTTTTTGCCCGTTGCCTAGACAATCACTTGGTTTCTCTGAGGATGTCTGGTTCTCGTAAAGAGTTTGATGTGAAGCAGATTTTGAAAATCAGATGGAGGTGGTTTGGCCATCAAGCATCATCTCCTAATTCTGCAGTTGACAGCCAGCAGGGAGAATTCTGGAATCGAGGACAGACTGGAGCAAACGGTGGGAGAAAGTTTTTAGATCCATGTAGCCTGCAGCTGCCTTTGGCTTCAATTGGTTACCGAAGGTCCAGCCAACTGGATTTTCAGAGTTCACCTTCTTGGCCAATGGCATCCACCTCTGAAGTCCCTGCATTTGAGTTTACGGCAGAAGACTGTGGCGGTGCACACTGGCTGGATAGACCAGAAGTGGAGGATGGCACTAGTGAAGAAGAAAATGAATCTGATTCCAGTTCATGCAGGTTGATTATTTTCTTACTGTTAGAAATGGGGTGTGGGGATATATTCTCTATAATGTTTTAAAATAAGTTAATAATATTATCATTAGTATTAATATTATATACATACCTCTACATACATACACATGTATAATATTTTGGTATGCATATGTGGTAGTTTTGGGATTTAAAAAATATTCTAATTAATTTTAATTGTGTAAAATTACAAAGACAACAAATAGCATTCATTTTGAAATACCTTGTGTTCCGTATATAGATCTGGCTCTGTGTTGAAAAGCATAGTAGCAGTTTTATGCATCACTGCCTTGCAGTTTGCCTCATTCTTTTACCTTCCTTAATCATAGGAAAACTATCAAAGACATCTCTACAGTACAATTTTTATGACATTTTAGTTTGCAACAGATTATAGAATCCTTTTAAAGTCTTAATGAAAATGAAAGCTTTTACAAGGAGATACCACTGTAGTTATCAGTATTTTTTGCACACCATGTGGTTGTCAATAGTATTTTTCTATGGCAATTTCTCTTTGTCTTGTCTATGTTGCAGCTCTCCAGACTAATACAGAGAATACAGTAACATGTCTCTTTCTAAGATGACAGCTACTAATTCCTGTTACCTTCACTTCACCGAAAATTGTGCTGTTTAGGGAAAGGAGGGACATTCCTTGAGGAGAGTTCAAGGGAATGTGGAGGGGTTACATGTGGTCAGCTGGTGAAGAGGGGGCAAGAAGAAGGGGAAATGAGTTTGAAGAGAGAAAATAAAACAATGGAAATTTTATAATGATTTTATCTGTATTCATCCTTGGAACCTGACTTTATCTTTGAAGTGGATTTTCTTTTTAATGAGTAGCATCCTGCAGTAGTATATTATGTAACAAGTTAGACCATGAAAGTCATCTTTCTGATTCATCTACACTCAAATATTTCCAAATATTTAAAGGTGCAAATAGCTTACCATTTGTGTAGTTTGATGATGGGTTTTTTCTCTTTTTAACATATGAGATGGGGACAAAATGAGTTCATATATTCAAATATATCTTACTTGGGGATATTTACCACCTTTTCTTCTAACCTTCAGAACATGGAATTATGAACTGTGGTGTTGGAATAATAACACATAAAGACCAGTCATCTATAATCATTTGTGTAATGGAGAGAAGGGATATCTTTACATAGGTAACTAGTGTATTTCATTTAAAAAAAATTTAATTAGTTCATGACTTGGCATTATCTTGAGGGAATAGGAGAAACTAATTTAATATAGAGATCAATTGAGTTAATGTGCTTCCATTGTTTTGGGGTTTCTTTCTTTTTTCTTTTTTTGTTTGTTTCTTTTTTTTTTTTTTGAGACTTGTTGCCATAGGAGAATAATGTATATAGTAAAAGGTTCAGGGTTTATTATTTTTGTGGGAAACTGAAGAGTAATCATCTGTCCATTTGAAAATCAATACAATGTATAAAGAAGATTTTAACAAAATTAGACGAAACAAACCATTCATTTACCAGCATAAATTATAAAACTCTGAACATGTATCTACAACTTGGAGAGATTTTACACATGCAATTATAAAATTTGTATATATGAATAATCTTGGAAAGATTATATACAGACATTGGTTACTATAATTCCTTACAACAAAGGTAGTTTGCATACCTAATGATTACTGAAATTAAATTACTCTATTCTTTAGTAGTCATATTGAAATATCATCTTGTTGGGACATTCATTATAAAAGAAAAAGGTTGCCTTTTTTTTACTGAGGTGGCTGGCTATGTGCATACTTCAAGAATATAAAATTGGTATTTTTATTTGTAGGAGACATACATATAAGAAAATGATGTTTTGATTTTTTCTTTAAGATTTTATTTATTTATTCCTAGAGAGTGGAAGGGAGGGAGAAAGAGAGGGAGAGAAACATCAATGTGTGGCTGCCTCTCATGTGTCCCCACTGGGGACCCGGCCCACAACCCAGGCATGTGCCCTGACTGGGAATCGAACACTACAACCCTTTGGTTCACAGCCTGCACTCAATCCACTGACCTATACCGCCCGGGCAGAAGATGATGTTTTAGAAAATCTGAAATATAGTTGTTTTAAAAATTTTGGTCAAGAAGATTGATAACGTAAATAAAAAAATGGGAGTTAACAGTTCACATCTATAGTAACCAAACTATTTCTAAGGTACTATTTCAAAAATAGAATGTACTTAAATTGTCTCTGATTTTTAGATATAAGAGGGGAAATATGTCAAAGCAATTTAATTTGTCCAAGGCTTTAAAATTTCTATCTTAACATCTTATTGCAAAACACAAACATTTTAGAAATGTCATTTGTGTGAATACTTTTACTTCTCCACTTTTTCTAGATTAAATATATCTAATTCTTACATCTCCCTTTAGTCCTCTGGCTCTGAGTCTTTGATTTTTGTCATAAGGGGGGATACATTTATTTGCCCCCAGCTTTTTGATTAAGTGAGCAGTCTGTCTAGGTAGTTGCCCTTCTACTATAAACAAATCAGAAATTATCACTGTTAATGTCAAAAGAAGCTACACAGATATTCATCAAATTTTTGTACATAACTTGGGAATGATTCTTTTTTTTAATGTTCAAGTACAGTTGTCTCCATTTTTGCAAATAATAACAAATATAACAAATAGTTGTTTTATGAGTATACTATAGATTGATATCTTAAAATGTTAAAGACAATGGGGAATACGTATGACATATAGAGAATTTCTAATTTAGACAGTAATAATATTTATTATTTAGATATCAAAACTTAGAATGACATTTTCAGTTGGAGAAGGGAAGACCTCTGGGACTGAAGTTTTCACTAATTAGAAAAAGGGGAGACTGCTGGGTAGTTTTACACACGCAGAACCCTAACACCTGCGGTGGGTCTGGACCGTTTAAAGCAGGACTCAGGAGGCATCACAGGTTGGCGGTATATTTGATCAGTTGTGTGCTAGCCGGAAGGAATGTCTGCCCGAGCCTTGGCCTGCGGCAGTTCCCGCCGCCACAGGTCTAAGTGATGTGAGAGTTCCCTTCTCTTCACTTTGCTCTCGGGCCTGTTGTCTAGCCACCTTTTCTCCACGGGAGTCATCTAAGTCATTACTTCGGTATTAAAATACAAACTTCAGGTTTTTTACACCATGAGGAATTTTAGACCCTAACTAAAAAAGTTGTCACTTTTTATGTGAACTCGAGGTTCCTAAGACCTTAACTCAACGATGGATACTGAACAGGGTCAGCAGGGTCTACACGTGGCCCACCACGTGACCACGACACAAACACAGCTCACACTGCACTCCGTGTGCCAGCTTTGAAAAATTACACAATTGGGGTAAATTCACTTCAAATTTTGTTTATAAAGTTAGACTTTTGTGCCAGACTATTTTTTAATAAATATGCATAAAGTATGACTGTACTTTACAAATGTCCAAAAATAATAATATAATACAGTAATACAGTTAATACTGACTGGGTGCTTACTCTCTGGGAGACACTGTTCTAAGCACTTTAGTATATTAACTCACTTGGTATTCACAACAAATTTGTGAGTTAGATTGCTGCTATTATACTGGGTTGGGCAAAACTAGGTTTATAATTGTTAGTATGGAAATAATACAGTAATTAATAAATAATGATACAAGAATAAACTCTGTGTTTCAGGGACTCACAACTGTACACCTACTTTTGCCCATGCTGTATTCTAATTTTACAGAAGAGGCCAATAAGGCACAGAAAGGCTAACTCACTCAAAGTTAGTAAGTAAAATAAAACTGCATTTAAACAAATAAACAATATGTGTCTATTGTCCTCACTTGAGTATATGTTTATTGATTTTAGAGAGAGAGGAAGGGAAAGAGAGAGAAGCAGAGACATCAGTGTGAGAGAGAAACATCGATCAGTTGCCTCTCGTACACTCCCCGACAGGGGGCCAAACACACAACCTAGTATGTGCCCCCATCAGGGATCAAATCCGCAACCTTTTCGCCTATGGGATGACTCCTCAACCAACTGAGCCACCCAGCCAGGGTATAAATTTTATATTTTTATAGCATTTTTATATTTATAGGAAAACTGTAAAGATAGTATATGGTAACTTCATATATACCCAACACCCAGTTTCCCCTATTATTATTATCTTATTAGTATGGTGCATCTGTTACTATTAATGAATAATATTGATACCTTATTGCTAACTGAAGTCCATACTTTATTCAGATTTCCTGCATTCCTACCTAATGTCTTTTTTCTGTTGCAAGATCCTAGCTTGGACACCATGTTACATTTAGTTACCATGTCTTCTTAGTCTCCTCTGGGCTGTGACAGTTTCTCAGACTTCCCTTGTTTTTTGATGGCTTTGCCACTTTTGGGAGTACTGGTCAGATGTTTTGTAGAATATCTTATTCAATTGAGATTTGTCTGCTGTGTTTCTCATAATTAGACTGAGATGGTGAGTTCTGGGGAGGAAGACCACAGAAGTGAAGTGGCATTTTCATTGCATCTTATCAAGGATACTTACTACCAACCAGACTTACCATTGTTGATAACTGACCTTGATCACTTGGAAATTGCTGCATTTTGAACCCAAACAATTAATATGTAGATTTCTGCTTACATACCAGTAGGCAGTTCTCTGTGACTATTCATTTAATCACCTTGTTCAACTTGAATTAACATAAGAGTTAATGCCTGGTTCTGACCAGTGTCAGCCTCTCTCTCCAGTTAATTTTCTTAGCCTCGTTCTGGAAAATGGCAAGCCTGGCTGGCTTACCGGCATATTATTTTGACACGGCCTCAAATCTTTATCTGCTGTCAGCAGACCTGTCTTATTAGTTGCTTGCTAGTCTGTGTTTCAACTACAGAGATCCTTGGAATTCCTGATCAGATGATTTGCTATTCGACTCAGCCTGAAGGCATTTAGGTCCTCCTCTCCAGGCGTGGGGTTATCTTCATAATACCAGCTTTTCTCCAGAGCTCTCTCCTTTTTCTTGACCCTCTTTGTGTTGTCTCTACATCTCCTTGTTTAAACCAGTGTGGTTTGGTTTGAAATTAAAATTTTCTGCATTTCCACGTGAAACATTTTGTCTCCAAAGTGGCAAAGATTGAACTATAATGCACTTGTGTCTGGGATGGACAAATGGCACCGTCTTCCCTCAAACACATATACCCAGTCGTAGTACGGACTCCCTGGACGCGGGCTATGGAACCTCTCCCCAGAAAGCACTCTGTGATGGTGCAGGTGCATGTGTGTGTGTGTGTGTGTGTGTGTGTGTGTGTCAAATACTTTGTATACAGGAAGCAGTTCATGAACCCCTGATACCTATCTGTCTGCTCTATCAGTCAGCATTCATAGTTTTAAACAACTGAAATTGACTGACTGATTTAAACAGAATTAGAATTTATTATTTAAACCGAATAAGAATATATTAGCTCTGCTTCACAATTTCACTCAGAGACCCAGATTTCTTCCGTATTGTTTCTCCGTCCTGCAAGGTGTTTCCCTTCCTTTATGGTCAAAGCTTACTCAGCTCCCCCTCTACACTCCAGCTTATGGAAAACACCAAAGAAAGAAAAGGAAGATGTTAAGCAAGTAACACAAGTTGGATATATCAATTCTGCTCTTGTTCCATTGTTGAAAACCTAGTCACATGACCACAGCTAGTTGCAAGAGAAGTTCAGAAATGTAGTTTCTACCTGTGTGAGCAGGTGTGTCCAGCGGAAACTTATTACTGCAGTACAGGTGAAGAATGGTTTGGGTTACAACCATCAGAGTGCAAGAGGTGGAGATGGCTGAATAGAACTCTCAAGAATCCTTTGCATCTAATTTTTTAGACTTTTCCCATATTATGTCATATTTTTATCATAGAGACATTGGAAAATAGAAATAGGCAAAAATGAAAAAAAGTACGAATCACTAATTACCCCGCCACCACAAAATAACCGTAACAATTTGGGGAAGTGTCCTTCCAGTATATGTTCTATTGTGTACATAATAAAAAGCATGTTTATAGAACAAAAATCTCAATCTTATTGTGCATACTGTTTGCAACCAACTTCCTTTGCCCTATTGTAAATATGAAAATTAGGACTCTTGTTGCAAAAGACAGAAGCCCAACTCAAACGGACTTAAGCAAAAGCTAGAAGATTTTGGCTCACATAAGTAAATAAAAAGTCCAAGAATAGAGCCTAGCTTTAGACCTGGCTAGATCCAGATGCTCAAACAACACCAGAAATCTATTTTTTTCTCTCTCTAGATTCTGTTTTCTTCTCTCTCTAGACTCCATTTTCCTCCGTGATGGCATTTTCTCATGTGGGAGCAAAGAAACCACTAACAGCTTCAAGTTTCCTTTCTATCAGCTTAGCAACCGCAATTAAAGAGCGTGACTTTTTATAGAATAACAACAAACATCTTGAAACTGGTTCTGATTGCCAGGAGATATGATACTCTTATTGGTCAGGCCTTAGTTCCTTGCTCACCTCTGCACTGGGGAAGATTCAGCTCTGCCCCAAGCCACGTGGACTGAGGCAGGAAGTGGACAGTTTCCCAAAAGGTAGAGGTGGGTCTGTTACCATAGAAGGAATTCTGGATAGATACAAACAGTCAATATCCACTACAACAGCTTTCCATGTCATTAGATAATTATCTTAACATCTTTTTAAATGGTGGCATCATTCTCCCATGCACAGATATAATTTTTGTTTGTTTAACCAGTGTTCTTTTTTTTTTTTGGAATTTAGGTGGTTTTTAATATTTTCCTGTCAGAAACAACCTGTGATAAACCCTCTCTGTAGTTAGATCTCTGTACAAACTTTATTCTCTGGATAAAGCCCCAAGGGGATGCACATTTTTAGGGTTTTTAATTTGCATCTCAGAGCCATATCAGGAATACCACTGCTATTTTAATTCTCAACAGTATTGTATGAGAGTGTCCACTGGCCCTTCCTCTTCACCCTGGTTATTATTTAAGGAAATTTGATTGTTATAAACAGCATTTCATTCTCTTCCCCACAGATATTCTGGCCACAGAACCAGGGGAGGGAAAAAAGCCTATTAAATTCCAAAATCAGAAAATATTTGTCTCGAGAAGAGAAAAGGCAACGGTATTATTTTTCTTTGTATCTTGTCCTTTCTCTTTACATACTGCCTTGTCCTGTCCTTAAAAGGACAATCCCAACTCCTCTTCTCCTCCGCACTCACCTAAATTCTAAGACACACTTTAAATCTCACCTGCTATTTGTAGAAATCACAGAGAAATATGTTTTCAGTGTTTCATAAACGGCCTGTCCCCGGATGTTTGTATTGTGGGTTAGGATGTCTGCTGAGCTTGCTAAGGCCATTTTAATTAGGAAGTATGAAACTTAGTTATAAAAACTGATAACACTGGGATCATTTTTTAAACAGACAACCAACCAGCCCTGGCCAGGTGTCCCAGTCGGCTGGAGTGTTGTCCCAATTTACCAAGGTTGTGGGTTCGATCCCCATCTAGGGCACATGTAAGAATTAACCCTACATGTTGAGTCCATAAATAGGTGGAGCAACAACAAATCAATGTTTCTCTCTCTCTCTCTCTTTCCATTTCTCTCTCTTTCTAAGATCAGTAAATAAAATTTTTTATAAAAAGACAACCAGCCAATCAACATTATATAAAAACAAAAGACTGAGATTACAGGCCTTTTCATTGGCCATAAAAAGCGCAATTCTACCAACAGTAGCTTCCTTATTTTGTGCCAGGGCTGTGCATTCATTATTTCACTTAATAACGCTCCAATGAGGTATCCTTTGAAAGAAAGTACCATGTATTACTTGTTCCTGTTCTGCTATTGAAAAGGTAAGGCTTAAAGGAATAAAGTAACTTCTGCAGAGTCATACACAGTGACAGGGAGTCTGAATCCGCACTGTGCAACGGAACTTTCTGCACTGATAGAAATGTCCCATCTCTGCACTGTCCAGTCTGGCAGCCAATAGCCCCATGAGGCTATTAAGCATTTGAAATATGACTAGTCCAACTAAAGAACTGACTTTTTTATTTTAGTTAATTTTAGTTAAATTAAAATAGCCTCATGGGGCTAGTGGCTAGTGTATGAACACAGTTCTAGAACCTTCCTAAAATGCTCTTAATTATTACATCATACCTGTCCAATTCAACCCTCCAGTCCAAAGCACATAAGAAAAAAATAGAAAGTATTACTGTTGTAAATTACACAGAGCTAGAGTATCAAAGCAACTTGACCTCTGCCCCACGGAAACCTAAACAACTCTCACTCTCTCATACCTAGCTTAGGCGCAGTCATAGAGCAGCAGGGTTTTGTGTAAGATCCTTAGTTCTAATGTCTTGTTTTCTGTTCAGTTATCCTCATTCATAGTGTACCATTATTTTCCCTTCGTGCCCCCGTGCTCACTGATGCCTGTGGGTGAAGTTTAGCAAGAATTTCCATTCCTTTGTGAGTGGTTGGCCAGTACTCTGAATGCCTCCTCATTCTGGCTTTGAACCAGCTATTTATGTGTCCTTGATCATCTTAGCCACTCGGGGCCTAAGATTTTCTCATCTGCAAAATAAGGGAGTTGAATTAAATGATTGCATAGGTTCCGTCTAGACCAGGGGTGTCAAACTCATTTTCACCGGGGCCACATCAGCCTCGCAATTGCCTTCAAAGGGCTGAATGTAATTTCAGGACTGCATAAATGTAACTACTCCTTAACAGTTAAGTGAGAGCTTGGCACTGCCACCAGGTAGAAACAAGGCGCTGGGCCGGATAAAACAAGGTGGAGAGCCGGATTCCGCCCACAGGCCTTGTGTTTGCCACCTGTGTACTAGATGTAAAAATTCTCTATGTAACTGTTCAAGTGCCTGAGGTCCTATAGTTGGCAGAGTCTCCAGTTTTTAAATCACAAACCAAGAAATGCTAGAAAGCTGTGTGGCTCTTAAATCTTATCAGGTAGCCAGACCTGTTCCTTCCTCTTTCACGCTCCTTTTATGAAGAAATGGCTTCACTTTTTCATAGGATACATACAAATCAGAAGCCTACACTTCTTTGGTCCTTCATTTGGAGGAGTGGTAGTGATTGCTATATCCAGAAATCTCAGTGAGTTCACTGTTGCATTGAAATCGTATGTTTATTTAACATGTGAAGGCAGTTGAAGCCCTGAAAGCAAATAACGAAGTTTGAAACATTTTAGATTCATGAATTGTTGTTTTGTTAATGTTATATGTATAAGTGATTTGATATTTTACCTTCCTGTTCATTTTGAAAATAACAAATATTCCATTAAGTTCTTCTAGTTCATTTAAAATATTTTGTTCAAAGAAATTCACTTTACACGTTTGAAGTAAAGTATCTATTGTGTAAATCATTGTCTTGAATGTGTAAGTTCCTCACATGCTGATGTGTGTAATTACCTGTCTGTTACGTAACGTGCACATCAGTGGTCTTTAGCCTGTGACATTGAGTCACCTATAGGGCTTTTTAAAAATGCGATGTTCAGGTCTCACCTCAGGCCTAGTAAATCAGTTTTCAAAAGTGAGGCTCTGAACGCAGATGCTGAAATGCTCCCCTGGTTATCCTGATTCATGCCAGAGCTTGAAGAACCAACACCCTGAGTATTCTTGGTGAGAAAGGAGACAGTCTGTGTATTAATTGGGCTTATACTCACACCAAAGCTGGTCTGTAAAAACTCAGGGATGATAGTGTTATAAAAATGCTGTTGCTCTTTTAGAACTTAACATTGATTAGCATTTATGTTTGATGATGGTACTTCACTCAAAAAATATTCAACCAATTCATTTTCTAGTTATTACTGAGAATTTAACATAAGGTATAAGAAATGTGATACAAAATATAGAAACCTAGGAAAGAAGTACCATACTTGATTTATTTACTTCACTTTATCTTGTCCTTGAAAGAATTTGTGGCTTATGAAAATTAGATGTTCTAATTTTCTCTAATCCTTAGATTATTAGTACTCTTATAATCATTTGTCAGTATTTTGACAGTATAAAACTTTGTGTTATTGGAAAAGTGTTTTAAATCTTCAAATTGTTATTCATCAAAGCCATCATTATTATTTTTTTTGCTTATGTTTTCTGCTAGATTTTAAAGTGGTTTCTAATTCTCATTTGTATATAAGCAACATGTAGTTATACATTACTCAACACATGTTTATGTTAATGATCTTAAATGTAAAGTTGAGCATGTTGTACTGGACTTTCCAAGTCATTACATTAATAATACTCATAGTACACAATACATCCTTTCTAGGTAATATATATTGTGCTTCTATTATCATTATTGACAGTTATTCTCCAAGAACATTTTTTAAGGCCTGTTTCTGCTTGGCACTGAAAATGCACTGGGCTCTGAGCACTAGTCAAGGCACCACTAACTTCCCAAACTGACGAATCTCAGTGCGCCGCGAGGGTTCTCGTGAGTGCACTTGGTGTGAGTGCGCTCACTTGAGTGACCTTCCGCGTGTGTATTTCACCTCTTCCTTCATCTGAGTCCTCAGTCCTGTCCATTCAACTCAGGAGTAGAGAGAGAAAGAATGGAAAAGGCATACCTGCTCTTAGCCATGAGATGATGCAGTGCATTCCACCACAAGACCCCACCTCTCTGCGAGCAACGCTGGGAAATAGAGTCTAGCTGTGTTCCCAGGAGGAAAAGGGAAAGCTGTTTTGGCGAACACACAGCAGTCTCAACGACAGCCCTGGTTCTGCTGTGAATGAACTCCGTGACTCCTGGCAAACTGTTAATCTCCTGGGCTTCAGTTCCTTTTACTTTAAAAATAAAATATCCAATGACTTCTTTTTATAGGGTTATTAGATGTTTACATTAAGACAATTCTCTTAAGATAGAGTGAGGCTTGACTGAACAAAGCGTTCGTCAGAATCATAATATTCTTAAAAGTGAATCTGGTGAGAAATGAGAACTAAGTTATGGCACAGTTGGTAGTTTTGTAGTTAATTGCATAGCCAACAGGCGTTGATTACTTAATTCCAGTGATCTAGGAGAAAAGGTCTTGGAGGGCGGGGGGAGGGTAGTGAGTTTATGATTTCATTCATAATCCTGGACTTTTTAATTTTTTACTATCAGTAAATCATATAAAGACAGAACTCATACTTTTCAAATTATAATTTGTCAATTTCAAATAATTCTTAGATTAGGCCATCAAAGACCTGTAACCTATAAGTTATAGTTTATCTGGGCTTTTGAAGACTGACCAGAGAATGAAATGAATTATTTACAACATGGGTTTTTAATGACAATATATTTCATATTTTAAATATCTTATAAGTAAGCATGGACCCTAACCCATTTTTAAGTAAAGGATAACTTGGATTTATATCTGCCTTTCTGCCTTCCAAAACTGACCTTTTACACAATTAAATACACTGTTAGGTGACATGGTTATTAATATGAATATAGCTTGGCTCTTTTTCAGCAGAGATGTTGCGTTGACCAGAGAAGAGAACTCAAAAGCAGACACTATAAAGAATATGTGTCGCTATTAACTAACAGATGTCACATTCATTCACAGTATTTGCAAGACACACACATGATTTGAGCCATCATTGATTTTAAAAGATAAAAACGATGACTCATTGTACATTAATATTGACTGGTAGCATTGATTACTCCTATTACATTTGAAGACCTGAAAGGGACTTGGTAGGAAAGATCTTTTTAATGTAATAGTAACATTTCAAAATGTGTGTTCTCTTTTCTTTCAGGACTTCCCACAGCAGTCAGACATTGTCGTCCTGCCATACTATGGAGCCATGTTCATCCGATGAATTTTTCCAAGCCCTTAATCATGCCGAGCAAACCTTTAAAAAGATGGAAAACTATTTGAGACATAAACAGTTGTGTGATGTAATTCTAGTTGCTGGGGATCGCAGAATTCCAGCTCATAGGTAACTGTTTTCTAAATTTCTATATGTATGAAATATTTCCTTGATAATTTAATTATGCATATTTGAGGTAACTTATTCTAGTTGATTATTAGGACAGAAAGTTTTGAGGAAGGGGTATATTTCATGGAATTTCTGCAAAGAAAACAGTACGTATGAAATTATTACACATTCAATGACCCCAAAAGGGTCACTTTCCCTCCATAGAGCCACAAACATAACACACTAGCTTCAGATCAGTCAGTATTGTTTGGCCTAGATTTTAAATAACCACAGTTTTCTCAACTTCAATTTGCTGACCCCCAAGAAATATGAAAAGTAGTGGTGTTATGAAACAAAGGCCTTTACCACAAATGAAGTATTATTTCTTGACACAAGAAAAGGAAAAAAGAGCTATTTAATAAAAAACAAGACATTATTTTACGTCTGACAACTCCATATTCAATTGTTCAGTGTTAATCACCATTATGATCCCAAGGGTTTTGTCATGCCTTTCAAAATTAATTAACACTCTGTCCCAAAGTAGAAGTAAAATCAGGAAGAATGGCCTTGGTCTTAGAGTTTCCAGTCACTAACTTAGCCTGAGATGCTATTACATATTGTGACAGAAAGTCCATGTTACGAGCATCCATTTATTAGAAAAGGTATTTCAACCTGAATGTCATAGAGGCATCCCAAATTCTGTACTTCCAAAACAGAAGTCACTACCTTTCCTGTCACAGGCGCGTAAGCCATCACCCTGCCACTTAGGTTACCAATGCAAGAAACGCCTGACCAGTCTCCTTCCTTTGCTTCCTTCCCCTACATCCTGTTTTCTACACAGCACTCAGTGATCCTTGAAAATAGAGCTCAGATTCAGTCGCTCCTCTGATCAAACTCTTCAGTGACCCCTCCTGTCGCTAGGTGTGAAAGCCCAAGTCCTCGCAGTGGCGGTGTGATGCAGCCTGTCACTCCCTCTGTAACGTTCTGCCCTGCTGCTCTCCTTGCTCACTCGGAGCACACAGACCCCTTATTGCTCCTTGTGTGTGCCACGCACGCTGCTCCTCCCTTTGGGTTTGCATTGGCTGCTCTTCTGCCCGAATGCAGATTCCTGCATGACTAATCCTGCGCCTCCTTCAATTCTTTGCCCAATTGTCACCTTCCATTGAAACCATCTATTTAAACCCACCTCCCACTCCCCATATGCCTTTACCTGACTCTTTTCCCGCGTGGAACTGTCACTTTTAAGGGTACTGTAGAGTCTATTTCTGCTGTACAGTGTTTGTCTCCCTTCTCTACAGTGTAAGACTCAGTGGGAGAAGGGATCTTTCGTCTTTTTTTTTTTTTTGCACCAATATCTTAAGTATCTAGAATAGCACCCATTACTTACCAGATATGCATCAGCATTTGTTCAGTACCTAAATGAATGAATAGGCAGTTCTCAGGAGAAGAAAACTGGATGACCACCAACATTTGAAAAGATTTGCAACCTCACTAGCAATCAGGTGAATTAAACAGTGAGTTACCATTTAATACCCTGCAGATGGCCAAAACTTATAACATCTGAGAGTATTGTGGGGAAATATTAAGTTAACTCTTACACAATTCTGGTAGGGGTCTAAGTAGGCACAGCACTTCGGAGAGCAATTTGCAAACCTTGGGACTCAGCATTGCACTCTTGGGGAAGGAGGAGAATGGAATTAGAGAGGAACGCAGGGAATTTCAACCATTATTTGTATCATAATCTCTATTTCTTTAAAAATATGAATAAAGTAAATCTATACAAATGTGCTGACATGGAAGTATCTTCAAAACATTATGAAATGAAAATGCATGTTTTAAAAATACATATTTATAACCTATTTTACTTATATGTAACTATCAAAAAATCTAGAACCATAGCTAATATAGAATATTGTATTATAACAAAATATTATAGTTTTGTAGTGTTATAACAAAAATATTGTAACTATAACAAAATAATATACTACAGTAATAATAAATATCATAAAAGTTAAAAATACCTTGCTAAACCCCTTTTCAAATGTCCCCCATATATTCACTGCTTGTATGATTAAATAAAAAAACAGATTATTTTCAAAGTGACAAACAGAAAAACAACCTTTATATTTTCCCCCTTTTATATATATAGTCAGCCTAATGCTATCGGTCTGTAGCTTTTCTTTCCCTAGATGTTAGAAATTGATATTTGAGTAATGAAAGAATAAATCATTTACCTCAGCAGAAAATGTTCAGTAATGATAATTTATTATTCAAAGGGAGGAACTAGAGCATAAAGCAATTTGTCAGACTTAAAATGCACTTCCCACTACCATGCGCCTTTCATGGGTAACAAGGTTATAGAGAGAGAGAGAGAGGCAAAAGCAGGATTTTTTTTTTCCATCACACTTAGAGTATGTTTCCTGTGATTCTCCGCACACAGTGTACTTTCTTGGGGAGACATTTTTTGTCTCAGTTCACATTATAAATTACTTTACAAATATAGAACTGTGTAACAGTAGCATCTATAAATGAACATCAACTTCAGTGGGGTCACGGATTTTTCTTTTCTTCTAATGTTCTCAGATTGGTGCTCTCCTCTGTCTCAGATTATTTTGCTGCCATGTTTACTAATGATGTTAGGGAAGCAAGACAAGAAGAAATAAAAATGGAAGGTGTAGAACCGAATTCTTTATGGTCCCTGATTCAGTATGCATATACAGGTAATAAAAATTTAAAGCCTCTTAGATTTATGTTGTATTATGAGATTTCAGATTTCTGCTTTTAATAAAGCCTGCGATAGCTAACAGTTAATTCTGCTGCTATAATCACCACACTTGGTGATACCTGTTTAAGATTTGTGTATTAGAACCTTTAAAATAGTTATCATAATGAAGCTGTTGAATGATATTTTAAAATGTTAATATAATTATGAAATCAATTATATGTGTTTAAATTATTGTATTTAATTTGAAGTATGTAAAATAGATATTTTACTAATTAAATCATCCTTTAAAAATCCTGAAAATGAGCTGTTATTTTTTTATTTTAGCAGGAGTATCAAGGAGTGAATTTTTTATAGTTAGTACTTTTTTTTTCTTTTTAGAATATATTAAATCATCTAGGTCTGAAATGCATATAATGAGTTATTATTTAGAATTATTACTATTAACACCAATTAGTTTATAAACTGAGGTTAATATAATTCCATAGTTAATGGAATTTCCTTTTCCCATTAAGGCCGCCTTGAATTAAAAGAAGATAATATTGAATGCCTGCTGTCTACAGCTTGCCTTCTTCAGCTTTCACAGGTTGTGGAAGCATGCTGTAAGTTTTTAATGAAACAGCTTCACCCATCCAACTGTCTTGGAATCCGTTCTTTTGCTGATGCCCAAGGTTGTACAGATTTGCATAAAGTGGCTCACAATTATACTATGGTATGTACTTCTTGAAAAGCAGGAAAGCATATGTTCTTTGTCTTATTCTTTATTGTTGCAGGCTTCTCTACATGCTGCTGTTTTCCCACGGCTCTGCCACATGTCTTGAGGCTCAGGCTCACTGTCTAGCATGTTCTGTGTCATTGAATTATGAGGGAAAAGCACCAAGTAATATATCTCCTGGATATACGAGTCAAACCTTACATTTTCACAGTCACTCAGGAGAACAGTGGCCTAGGACTGTTCCATTTAAGACGTTCAGATCTGATGTTTTTAAAGCAGAATTTCCAGCAAACATTTTACTTGGTGGCACATGGGTGAATTTCAGAATTGTCCCCATATTCACTGTGGAAGTTGGTGATGGTGCTTGTAGAGTATTAATGCGGCACTAGAGCAGAATACAGGCGGCTGAAGGGGAGGCTTTGTATCGCAGATAAACCTCTTATGTAAGAAGTGTTTTTAGGTATATAGAAAGATGTTATCAATTATAGCAAATTACATGCTCAAAATAAATCACAGAGGGGGCTCTGATTCAGAAGCCTGGGGGATAATGGGTACAGATTGATTTAGGACATCAAGAAAATAAGGGTATGTTGAGGGCCTATGGTTAGGACCAACCTCCATGGTCTTAATAGTAGAGGGATTTGGGAAAGGGAAGGTGTGTGGATTTTTAAGGAATAACCATCTGTCCACACGTGCATCTTTACTTCTGGACAGCGATTGAACACTCTTGCTTTAAATGCTTCATTGAAGGCAATACAGCGTCTAAGGAAAGAATGAATGTCAACATTCACATACACACGTATACAGTTCTCCATTGACTAATTTTATCCACCTTTAGGAGATGTTTTTGTCTGCCCTCTTCCCCATCCCCCATCCTTCTGTTGAGTTATTTTGTCTTCAAGGGATTGACAAGTACTTAGGAATCTTTCCTAAGTACTCTATTTCAATAGAGAAATAGAGACCTGGAAAAATTATAAGAGTAGATATTTACAACTATTGGGAAGATTAATTCTACCTACTTCCTAAGCTTAATATGAGGATTAAATGAGTTAATAGAAGTTTAGCACTTAAAACAGTGATTGACACACAGTTTACCCAGTCAATAAGTGACATCACCACCATCATCATTATATAGATTTAGTCTCTTCACGTTAGAGATTCATGTGAATGAACAAAAGCACTCATACAAAAGCACAACCCTTGTGATTCGTTTTTCTCCCTGTGGTGTAATTATTTTTCAGAAACGTTCTTGTTTGTGATGGTCACAGTGCATCAAGTGAAAAAATAAGAGTGTAGGACGGGGCAGTACTACACAGACCTAGCGCGGTAGTAGGTTAACATCCTTTTTTTTTTAAGATTTTATTTATTTATTTTTAGAGAGAGGGGAAGGGAAGGAGAAAGAGAGGGAGAGAAACATTAATGTGTGGTTGCCTCTCACATGTCCACTACTGGGGACCTGGTCCACCACCCAGGCATGTGCCCTGACTGGGAATTGAACCGGTGACCTTTTGGTTCATAGGCCCACGCTCAATCCACTGAGCCACACTAGCCAGGGCACATCCTTTTAATTCAGTCCTTTGAAAGACTTTTCCCCCTCTCTCTTTATTCTTCCTTGTGGAGTTCTCATTTTAACCTTGCAGAGTTCTCATTTCAAGGTCAAATACTTTTTAGAATAACATGAATATGGATAAAATAAATTGGGTATTTCTTACTTTTATTATCAGTTCATAATTTAAGTAATATCTCTTTCCTTAGGAAGGAGTTTTATTCATATGGAAACATTTGTATGCATGTAGGTCATTACTGTTGTTTACAGTAGAGGCACTGCTTTTTTAAGACTTAGGCATAAATTTAAATTAGCTTGATTTTTTAAAGCTCTTTTGGTAACCAATTGGTTGTAGTTTTTTTATCTCAAGCCATTATCTGACATTATTCAGTTGCAACAGAGACATAAAATTGAATTCTAATAACAATAAGTAATTTAGAGGTAGATTGTGTGATTTGAATTGTTGCTATGGGAACTGAATGAAAATTTATAACAGAATTCAATCTTCAATTTAAATAAATCCCTCAGTAATTTCATTTGCTTAAAAACTATTCCAAAGGGGAAAGGGGCATAATGCTAGCAAGTAGCGTGACAGCTGTTGGTATCACAAAGTGGATTCAGAATATGAAGTGAGCATAATTCCACACAGTGAATTCAGTTGTCACAATCAGTAAGTGGTGCATGTACTTGCGATGTTCACTGATCCTGAATGAATACAAGTAGGAAAGGATGAGGAGTTCCTTCCTGTAATCCTAAGATCTGGAAGCGTCTGTTCTTGTTCTGACTGCCACTGAAGGAGACCTGGAGCAAGTCATTAAACCTCTACAAAAGTGTCTGAGACTAGTCATGTCATTACAGATGCTTCATGTCATTAGGGATTTATAGAATAAATATAAACACTTAATTTTAAAACTTAAAATTTTGTTTCATGATCTAGAAAACCTATAAAAACATTGAATTCTGCTAAAATACCTGCTTTAAAACCAAATACTTTGGAAAAGCACTTGGTGTTTAACCTTAAATTCAGTAGTATTTCCATAAGCTGTTTTTAAAAACTCAATTTTTACTAAATGCAAATTACACTAGAATGGAAAGGTCACTGTTCTTATTTCAGAATAGTGAACAGTCAAATGAATATTTACATAATAGGTTTTTCTCATTGATGAAGTGCAACTAATACCATATGACAGTATGGCAACAGTTACATCAGTGTTGTATAAATGTTGACTATGCCATACACTATACCTTTGAACAATTAGAAATGTATATTCCATTTCTTCAGAATCTCACCTAACATTTTAGAATAAACATTTTTCCATGTATCTATAAGATCTTTGTTCTTTAAATTTTTAATGCCTACTTAATAGTCCATTGAGTTACAACCCCCTATAGCTGGACATTTAGGCTATTTCTCATCTTTTATATTATAAATAATAATACAGATAAGTATCATTAGAAAAACATCAGCTTTTTTTATCCTCTTGTGAATTATTTATTAAGGATTAAACTACTTGTGGGTTGAGAGTGTCAGCATTTTTATAGCTCTTGCTCTGTGTTACCAAATCATTTTATAATGTCAGCATGCAATGGCACAGAACAGTTTGCTTGAAGCCATTCCAGCACTGAGGTTTTATTAAAATATAGTTCTGAAAAGGATAATCAGTCATTTAAAACGGATTCATTTTGGCATCTTTAACAAATCATGATGAATTGAAGCAATTGAATTTAGTTAATTATTCATGTATAGTTTTCCTCTTAAGAATTTCTCCAGAAAAGAATGTCAGCCCAAGATATATTTTAGCTCAGTACCTAACTAGGGTTACTTCAGGGTATATGGAAAATTTAATTCTCATTTTAATATAGAAGATAGTATTGATAGTCCTTATCTGTAGCTCTAATTTAAATAGCCTTAGCTGTGTTACCATAACTCTGCATGCGGGGACAGTCATAGCACAGTAGGAAGTGTAAGAAAAACATTAAGGGACAACATGTCTAGCATTTGCATTTATATTATAAATATGTAATCAATCCATGCATTAAGACTTGTAATCTTGTACAGCAGAGAGTAGATTACCCTTCTCTTTAGATTGCTTAGCATAAAAGCCTAGGAAAAGTCACTCTCTCACATCTAAGGGCATTTCAATTTCTCATTTCAAATTACAAGTCGCATGATTCTGGTATGTGGCCAGGACAGAATCATCTTCAGTATAAGGTCCTGGAGTCCCACTGCATTCTAGGTCAACACTTTTATTTTGGCTCTTATTTTCCTATGAGACCAATAGAACTTTGTACATAAATTAGAGGAAATTAAGGTTTTCAAAACAGACCTAAAATCCTGTGTGATCTGAAAAATAACATTAAAACACTCTTAAAGGCCAGACTGGTTTTCGGATAGCCCTAAGGACACATACTCTTCCCCGAGCGGAGTCTGAGAAGACTTGTGTGGTCCAGAATGGTCTCGGGAAACCTAGGCAGCATGGAGGCCATTTCCGAGTAAGAGAAATAGCCGCACAGCTCACCCAGGTCTTTGGCTCCACCGTTGGCCAAATTCTACAGCAACCACAAATCTAAACTAGCTTTTAATGTGAGAGCATCATCCATCTCGGGGTCTAATTTTTTAATCTTCCTTTGAAAGGCATGTGAAAATTAATCCCTAACTTGAACAAAGTAATACCTAAAAGTCCCGTGTCCATTTTTAAAATGTAATAAATGATACAACACTTTAATTCTGCTTAATATAGAAATAAAAAGTTTAACAACATGGCTGTAGTTTAAATATTTTTTTCCTACTGTGTTTCTTTCCTAGCAAGCAGTAATAAATTGTAAGGAAGTTATAAAGTGTAAACTGGGTTTTGACATCTAATTCAGAAATGTTTAGTTTCTTTTAAATAAACTGATGGACAGGAAAAAAAAACCAGTATCGTTATATGATATTTATTTTCTCTCTAGGAACATTTTATGGAAGTAATTCGAAACCAGGAATTTGTATTATTGCCAGCCAGTGAAATCGCAAAGCTGTTGGCCAGTGATGACATGAACATCCCTAATGAAGAGACGATACTGAACGCACTTCTTACCTGGGTCCGCCATGATTTGGAACAGAGACGGAAAGATCTCAGTAAACTTTTGGCTTATATTAGGCTACCTCTTCTTGCACCACAGGTAAGCAATTTCTGATGATTTAAAAGCAATGTTGTAATTTCAACAAAATTTGAGTATTTACTTTATGTTAATTACATTAATATATACTTGTCCATAGGTTTTTTCCCTTACTATTCTATCCCATAGGTTATTTTACATGTATTCCTATAAAGTATTTAAGTGAAAAGATAGTGAACTAAAAAAAAATTCCATTTCTATTTTCAATCCAGTGGGTCTGGCTGCATCAATTAAGTAACCTAAATTGCATCAATTAAGTAACATTGTTGCTTTGGGATTAGCAATTTTGTTTGACTTGGCTACAAACCTATCCTAGCAATGGAAGAATTAGTAAAGCTTCTAATAAAAGGAACACTAGATGCTTGGAACCAGAAAAATTAGATTACTTCATTTGCTACACATTTATTAAGTATTCACTAAATGCTGGATTCTGGTGATAAATAAATTAATGAGACGTAATAATTGTTCCAGCTCTGAGATTTTAAAACTCTATGACCTAGCATATGCACACACCTCAGTTTCTTCGTCTGTCAAGTGGAGATAACATCCTCTCTGACAAGTCACAGGATTATTTCAAGGACCAGAAAAGTGCTCTGTGTGCTATCAATAATAGTGGCATGGAGAGATCCGAGACAGTAGAGGATTAGGTGGATGTTACACTCACTTCCTCCCAGGACCAAACTGGAGTTACAACTAAAATGTAGAAGAATCAACCTGAATACCCAACTGAAGACTAGCTGAATAGAAGTCTTACAACCAAGGATTTACAGAAGCTACACTGAGATGTTAATAGCAAATTATACCAGATGTTATAACTCAGTCCCTGAGTTTTGGCTAAGAAAGACTTCAGAGCCAAGACTCAAATACAAGCAAATGTTTATTTAGAAAGTCACAGAGGTAGAAGAAGGGAGCCAGCTGGGCTGTGTGGGATCAAGAAACAAATTATAGAGGCAAAAGAAGGGCCCCTGGGGCTTAGAAGAAAGAAAGGCAAAGAAAACACGCCTGGGGTAAGGTTAGGAAAAAAGTCACAAACGCACTCCAGAGAGAACACACCTATGGAAAGAAGGGGTTGGGGAAAGGCATGGGTGTTTGAGACAGAGAGAGAGAGAGAGAGAGAGACAGAGCAAGCACGTGAGTGCACACTGGGCCCTTTGTCTTACGGGTTTTTATCTGGAGGTCTCAGGGGAGGATCTCAATACAATATTCATCAGCTTTTCAGGTCTGTCCTTTCAGAGTTGTAGCCTCTGCTGATTGGTTGGCCCTGGGGTAGGGGGAGTTATTAGTCATTGCAGCTGGTCTTGATGTCAGCCATGGCATAACTTTGTCTGATTTTGCTGCCTTTCTGGGCCTGAAGCTAAAACACAACTGAAACCTGAATGTTATCTCTAGTTTGACCAAAACTCTGCCTTTGTGTTCAACAGACTCGATGCTTTGTTCCTAAGATTATTTGGTGCAGACCAGAACTACATTGTCCTTGGGGCTTACTGCTTAAGGGAGTGGCTGTACAAGGGCTTATATGGGAGTCATAGGAGGCTATTCTCCTGCCACCTTGTTCCTCCTCTAAGGAGTCTAAATTACATGACTAGTGAAATGAAATATCAGGGGTCCAAACCACATGACTAGCAACATGAAAGATCAGGGGGTCTAAACCACATAAGTAGTGATGTGCTAAGGGTGGAAAGGTCAGCCTGGTGGAGGTGGTTAAGGTCCTAGCCTAAAATACTTGTTTTCCTAGTTTGCCTGTTGCTAGGCTCCCAGGACTTTCCACCCTGGGTGACCTTCAGTACCTGGCCTATCGTTCCTACTCCGTTCACGCCTGTCTAACTCCTACTGCAGTCTGGTGGGAAGGGCAGAGACAAGAACAGGGCTCACCCCACTCCCGTGGGCAGCAGCTGAGATTTCAGAGGGATATCTCAGCTGCAAAGGTTCACCCCAAGGAGTGTGGGGTCTCAACCCCACGCTGGGCTCCCCAGCCCAGAGCACCAGACCCAGGAAGAGGCACCCACATAACATCTGGTGTTGGGACAATTGGACAGATACATGCCAAAAAAAATGAAATTAGACCAACTTCTTACACTATACACAAAAACAAACTCAAAATGGATTAAAGACTTCAATGTAAGACTCAAAACCATAAAAATCCTAGAAGAAAACAGAGGCTGTTAAAATCTCGGACATTTCAGGATTTGTCCTGAATCTATTTATGAGAACGTAACATATGGCCAAGCTTCAATTCAGCTGGAAAGGAAGGGGATCCTTTAATAAATGGTACTCATGCAGAACTGGCTCTCCATCTGGAAGAAAATGAAAATGTTCTTTAACTCGTACTCTATTTAGAAATGCATTTTTTAAAGGAAGGGTGTATGCATTTATTTAAAACTACATAAGTAAAAAAAAATAGGATTCGATGACTCACAAATGACTTTAATTCTCTTAGAATAATCACTACTTAGAGTTCTTTGCCTCTTAAGAAATTGGTAAGTTTGTTTTTGCTGTTGTTTGAAGATTGTTTTGAGAGGACCAATAAATATAGTCTAATTAGTCAACTTATAATTATTCCTCTTCAATTAAAATTATTTTTAATTAAGGTAAAATGATTTATTTTAGAAAATCTGGAAAACAGAAAAGTAGGAAAAAAATACTATTAAAAAAGCACCAATTTCCCTATTACCCAGAGATAAGCACTGTTAAGATTTTAGAGCATACCACTTATACCTCACAGTTTTCTGATTTTCAGTGAAATTTAAAATGTAAATCTTACAAATGTTGCATATTTCACTTTAAAATACATGTCCAGACTTAGATGTTTTTAAAAATGAGATTTCTTCCATTTGTGAGCTGGGTAGTTTATCATTTTACACTTAACATTTTCTTGGTCATTCAATATGCATACTCACTTTTTTTTTTTCCTAGTTCCTGGCAGACATGGAAAATAATGCACTTTTTCGGGATGATATAGAATGTCAGAAACTAATTATGGAAGCAATGAAGTATCATTTGTTACCAGAGAGACGGCCCATGTTACAAAGTCCTCGGACAAAACCTAGGAAGTCAACTGTTGGTACATTATTTGCTGTTGGTGGAATAGATTCAACAAAAGGTATTAAATAACCTCTTATTTGGGCAAATAGAAAACACTGAATTTGAAGTAGTAATAAATATGGCCAAAGAGCTCTTTGGAGAAATGCCTGGCTCCAGCATTGGGGTAGAAAAAGTACAATATAAGCCCAGAACATCTTGTAGAGCAAGAAAGTAGAAGTGCTCAAAGACTGAGGGAGACAGGCCAAGGGACAGTCTGTAGGGGCTACCACTGTCCAATCTAGGCTAATTTCAGCATCCAAACAAGTAAGATCAAAGAGAAAGGAAAGCTCTTCCCTATAATAGTAGAATGCCAACTAATAACTATAGAAGCAAAGATAGGATTAGAAAAATCACCATATGGCAGCCATCATTATAATAACTGATTCAATGGACGCTGTGACTAGTAGGTGAAAATTTGACAACAGGATATTTAGTTTCAAAGGATCTCCCAGCCACTTGCTTATTGGTTTCAAAGGGTAAAATAGTGTTTTTACAGCGGAGAAACAGGCACACAGCACTTTAACCAAATACTCAAAGGCCATGTTGCCAGTAATGAGACTGACCGGCAGCATGAGCATTTTGTAAGATGCACAGGGAAGAACTCAGCTGCACATCTGTGGTATTTATGCAAAAAGTGCAGAATCTGGATTTATTCATGAGGAAAAGACAAACAAATCCCAGTTGAGAGACATGCTATAAAATAACTTGTCTGTAGTATTTCAAAATATCAGTGACAAAAAATACAGAATAGATTAGGTATTGTTTCAGATTACAGAGACTAACGAGACACGACAGCTATTATAATGTGTCATCTTGGATTTTCTTTTGCTATAAAAGATGTAACGGGACAAACGACAAAATCCAAGTAAGGTCTGCAGATTAGATAACAACAGTGTACTAATGTTCATTTCCAGATTTTGGAGACTGTCATATGGCTTTGTAAGAGAATTCCGTTTTGGGGAAGATGCACTGAAGCATTTAGGCATACGGGGGCATCGTTTCTGCAGTGTACTCCTAAACAGTTCAGGGGAAAACCCCTACGTACATAGAAAGAAAATGTTGTAAAACATAAACAGTTGGGAAATTGGGTCAAGGGCATCCGGTGATTCCTTGTACCATTCCTGCAACGGTTGCTATTAGTAGTAATAATGATAGAACAAACACCATACATACAGCCTACCCAGTGCCAGTTACTGTGCTAGAAGCTCTCTCTGTATTACCTCTCAGTATACATTAATCTCCCTCTGAATTCTAACAGTCTGCCCTCCCCTGACAATACCTCCCCGACTTTGGCTACCTCTCTGATCTCAGCTCACTCCACTTCTCCCCTCCTTCCTTGTGTTTCAGCCCCATTGGTCTCCTTGTTCATCTAACATGCCAAACATTATCCCATGGCAGAATTATTGCCCTAGCTATTCCTCTCATGGATGCGCTGTGCCTTGATATTGGCAGGCCTAGCAGAACTCACTCAAATCTCTTCTCAGATGTCAAAGAGGACTTCTGTGACCATTCAGTAGCAACCTCTTGCCCATTACTTTCTAATATTTTGCTTACTACTTTCTACATCTTTACTCTGCTTCTTGTTTCTTCATAGCACTTGATACATTTGTTTATGGTCTGTCTACCTCTTCCCCCAAGTAAGCCCCAGAACAGCAAGGATTTTGTTGTGTACAACATATTCTCAGAGCCTAGGACAGTGCCTTGCCCTTAGACAGCATCAGTAAGTGTTTGTCTAATGTGTGAAGATTGTCCTCTGCCATCTCTGGAATTACTTGCATGGCTAATGCACTTGATGCATTAATCACATTTAAAGGTTTCTCTTCTAAAATATGAGCTTTTATAGAAAGTCTTATATTAATAATAACTTTCAGGTTTGTGAAGACAAAGATAGACATAGATAGAGATACACGGATATTATTCCATATAACATATAACATAGTCTTATGTATGTATAATGCTTAAGTTTTAAGTATAGGCTTGATGACTAAACAGTGCAGAAATGCATAAAGCAAGATAACTGATTACAGTTACGGTATAAATGGAAGGTCTCCACAGTCCAGATAATCAGTCTGCAGAACTAAGGATTAAGGATCCTCCGTGAACCGGGAACTGGTGCTTATCTTTCCCTCTCTTTTTCAGGCTTTAACTGTCATCCCTATATTAATTATACTCTTGAACTTTGATTTTATTCGTATGTTTTCAGCTTGCGTAAAATATACTTTTCATATTCAACTTTGACCTCAAACTCGGTGTGTTCCAAGTCTTCTCGGACCACATCTCCCAGACTTGAGACCTTGGATTCATAATTCATTGTTCTTCAGTGGACACTGACTCTGGCTCATATAAGTAGATAAGAAGCTTATTGGAAGGCTAATGAGAAGCAGGCAGGAACTACATCTTCTTTATAAACCCTACTTTAGATTTTAAATACTAGGTGCAAGCATCCATTTGACCATGTTTAGCTCACTCCTGGATCCTAAACTTCCAAAAACAAGGAAAATACACATCTGTCTCCAGCTTTCTGGGAGATGGGTCCCTGCCTCCCATCAAGACTCATATATCAGTGTAACATTCCCCAAGCCTGAGACAGGAGCTCAGACACTAAGTACGCAAAGTAGACAATATAAATCTACTGTTGCCCCCACCCCCTTCTCAAACCTTAAAATCTGCAGTCACCAAGTGACTTATTTCAAATGGGTCTTATTTTTCCAAGTTTCCATTGCTGTCTTTCTAATTCCAGGTAGCCTCCTAGCAGCCCACATATTTTGATGATGTTAATTTATGTCGCGAATGTGTGCCAGGCATTGTGTTCAGCACATGACCTGTATTATTTCATCCTAATAGCAACTCTCAGAGCTGAATGCTATTATTGCCCTTTTCTACAGGTGAGGATATGAGACAATATAAGTAACTTTCCCAGGATCACACAACTAATTAGTGATGGAGTGAGGATTCAGTCATTCTGACTCTGGAGGCTGTACTCTCTGCTTTGTTATTTCTTCTGTTAGCTTGCCATTTCTCTGCTCAAAACCTCCAGCGATTTTTCTTTCTTACCGCAAAAGGTGTAAATTCCTCTTTCTAGGTTTCAGGTCTTCCTGTAATCTGGCCCTTGTGGCTTGACCAACATCACTTCTGAGTCTTTCTTAACAAGCAAATACTCTGGCCTTCCATCCTCTTCAGGCCATCTTCCCGGGCCTTACTTTATTCCCAATGTCTTTCTAATGAAAATCTCTTTGCATTAGTTGGATAGTAATCTGATCATTGGGTTCTTGATCCCTTCTGTTTAGTACAGAGCCCAACAAATAAACTGTGGGTGGTTCTAAATAGCTTCTAAGAAAATGTTAGAACATATTTGTGCCTACTATTTTTAAAGGTTAATTCTTCAGTATAAATGAGGGAAGTTCTAAACTTTTATATAGAATTTGGCAGTGGTTAGGATTTTGTTATGCTTTGATATATATATTATTAAGATACGTTTCAGACAGTGTTTTCAGATTTTATATAAGAATTGTGTTTGATATTAGCAAAAGAATTTTTCGTTACCAATTTATAAGACTATGATACTGTTTGGTGAACTAGATATAAAGAAATAAATTAAAATTCAAATAAAATAAATATTTCTTAAATCCATTAGTGAGGAAAGATGATTGACATTGTCTTCTTATTTAATGAAGGAAGTTTTTAAAATCAAATTTAGAGTGATGGGTCAAGAATACTATTATATAAAATAATCTGAGTGTAGGAGTAAAGTCTCCTTATAGTTAAAAATAATAAAGATTATTTAAATTCAAAAATATTTTTGAACAGCTACTAATATAAGGGAGTCTATTATATGGCCCCATGAGAATATAAAGATAGAAAGAGACTCGGTATTTATTTTAAATAACTTAAAATTGTTATAGAGTAAAATGATAAAACCATGATAATAAGAAAATATCATATACAATAAAACTTTCTAAATTTTAGGAGATTATCAATAGTATTAGTGCTCTGATGACCTAATTGCAACAAATACTTTAGGATAAACGATTTTCCTGATTGTAATTCTGTAAGAATAGCACCGACTGCATGTTTTATTAGAAGTTGAGAAGAGGGGAATAAAGTAGACGCTAACCAAACTCTTTGTGATGCGGGGTTGGGTTTTTTTTTAGAGGGGTGGGGCTTTTTTCCCCTTTAAGTCCACTGGTGTCGCTTCATAAAAACAACAAGTTCTTTGAGTCTTACAATTCTTAAAAAAAATGCAGACAGCATGGGGCAGTTACTCCCTAAACTTCCCACACTTGTAGTTCCCAGCACGTGATCCACACTCGCACTCTTGTCCCCGCCCCCCCCCCCCCCCCCCCGTTGCAATAGAACGCACATCCGCTCCCTCCCCATGACAGCCAGCCCCTCACCTGTGCTCTGATGCTGCCCGTTCCTGCCTCTCAGAATCCCGTCATGTCCTCTACTTTCAGCTCCTTTCCTTATAACTAGATCCTTCCCCATACCATTTAAGCAAACTCAAGTTTTTCCAATTTTAAAAGCAAAATAAGACAAAACCTCCCTCAACCCATCTAGTAATTCCCATCTTTCTCTCCTCCCTTTTAGTTCCAAACTTCTCCAAAGAATCATCTCTGTTCCTCATCTCCCAATTCTGTCTCAACCACTCAAACAAGGACTCTTAACGTCACCAGTGACCTCCATGCAGCTAAATCTAGTAATACTTTTTAGTTTCCATCTTACCTGACCCTCTCAGTAGCATTTGATACTGTTCATAGTCCTACCTGCTATAAACTCTCTTCCTTTGGCTTCCGCGACACTAACCTAGCCAGCTTTTCCTCCCACTTCTAGCTATTGTTTCTCATCCTTCTTTGACAGATAATTCTTCTTCATTTGACCTTGTAATACCAGGGTGGTGCGTATGCCATAGAGAATAGGAGGCGGGTGCCCTGCTGTGTGCCCTGGAGAATATTAGCAGGCGAGGTGGGAGATATGAGCAGGGACCAGGTCATGCAAGGGCTTATTGGAGTATAATAAAAGTATTATTGGCAATGCTAATAAAAGTATACTTTTGTGTGTATAATTTGATAAAATACTCGATCATGGTGAAATTTTTATTTACATAACTTTTATTTATAACCATTAAGGAGCAACAAGCATTGAAAAGTATGATCTCCGTACAAATATGTGGACTCCTGTGGCAAACATGAATGGGAGGAGGCTACAGTTCGGTGTCGCGGTGTTGGATGACAAGCTGTATGTGGTCGGAGGGAGAGATGGGCTGAAGACTTTGAACACTGTAGAATGCTACAACCCCAAAACGAAAACCTGGAGTGTGATGCCGCCTATGTCCACACACAGGCACGGCCTTGGTGAGTGTGGCTGCACATCTGTTCGGAACATCTTGTCTTCGGCTTTCGTGGCCATTTCACGTTCTGCCCCAGGCAGAGGCCGACCAGTGTGGCCGCCGCTGAGTCAGCAGCAGTCACCCAGCATTCCTGCACATGGTCTGTTACCTGAGAAGTGGGAGCAGAGAACACAAGCACCTGCACGCGTGTACATGTGCAACCAAGATGAATGAAACCATGAGTATTTTTTTTTAATCACCAGGATATGTTTATTTGATTTTAATGAGAAAGGAACAGAGAGAGAGAAAAACATTGATGTGAGAGAGGAACGTCGATTGCTTGCCTCTCGTATGTGCCCCGGCCAAGGATTGATCCCACAACCTAAGAATATGCCCTGGCCTGGGATCAAACCTGCAACCTCTTGATGTGTGGGACAACGCCCCAACCACTGAGTCACCGGCCAGGGCAAAGCACCTGAGTATTTTAGTGTAGCATGATAGGTGCTACACACATATGCACAGGCCACCTTTGCATATGTGTGTTTTGTGTTGGCAATTAGTATTATCTAACCTAACTGAAATGCTATTTAAAAATCTTCAACATTATTGTTCTCTTCTCCCATGGTTTTTAAGCAGAAATGAGTAAAACCCAGAACAAGGTGAAGGTGGCATGGAGAATGTGATGACAGAGGCTTTTTATTTCTGCACGGAGCAGACACTGACTAGCATGCACTGTGTGCCATACTCTTTGCTCTGTGGGTCTGTAAAAACATGGAAGGCACTGTCTTTACCCTCAAGAAACTGATGGCTGATAGAAGAGAGTTCAGGGACCTGTATCACATGACCTCTCTTTTCTCATAAGAGAAAGACTAGGTTAAGTAGAAAGAATTGTTTGATGAGAGTGAAGGAGGTGAAATAAAATTACATGAGGCTTGAAATACATGTGTATCACCCAGCTTTTGCTGTATAACAAACCACTGCAAAACTTAGAGGCTTATACCAACCATTTACTTTATTCATGGACCTGTGGGTGAGGCTGTTCTGCTCTGGGCTGTCTCGGTTAATCTCTGCTGGGTTTTCTCATTAATCTGTGGAAGGCTGACGGGTTGGCAGGATGGCCTCACTCTCGTGTAGTGGTAGGCAGGTTGTTGGCCTGGGAAACACAGGCACCTGGGCCGACGCCACGAATCATTAAGCAGGCTAGCCCAGGCTTCTTCACGTGGTGGCAGTCACAGGATTTCAGAAGCAGCAAGCAAAGGTAAGCCCATTGCACAAACACTCTAAAGCTTCTGCTTGCATCCTGTTTCCTAACACCCCGCTGGCCAAAACAAGTGGCACGGGCAAGCCCAGATTCAAAGAGTAGGGAAATAGACACCTCCTCTTGATGGAAGGAGCTGCAGAGTCACACTGCATTCAAGGACAGGAAGAATTTGTGGTCATGTTGTCGATTTATCAGTTTGGAAAAGGTTTAAATATAGTTGCAATAAAGGATTTGATAGGCCATCATAAAAGATAAATTTAAAAAATGGGTGAGCAGCAGTGAAGGCATAGTTTGGATTGCATAGCTTTCTACCATACTCTGTTAATACTGAGCACCTGAGTAGAGGATGCCCAAAAAGCCAGTGAAAATCATCTAGGCATGAAAGGAGTGGTAGTGAGTATAGCAAAAGATCAAAGAGACAAGGAATTCTAGGTGCAGTTAGGTTTCAATGAAAGGTGATCTTAAGTTTCAGCGTAAACCAGAAGGTCGGGGCTAAGGTACAGAGAGGAAGCTTAAAATTAACTATGTGAAATTTAACAAAGAAAATTATAAACATTACCCTTGAGTCCATAAAATTGCCTACTACATAGGTGTAGAATGTGGGAAGATATATCTTAAAAGCAGCATGAATGAGACTGATAAATTTGGGTTGACCGTGAAATTCAGGGATAATAGTGTGATTCAACTTCCCCATTCCATGGGGGAAAGAAACTTAATTCTAACTTAAGGTAAGTTCTTATGCATGTTGGTGCATGAACTGAGAATGCCCATGAGCCAGCTCTGTTTTGTGCGGACTAGCTTGTGCATGGAATGCTATCATTAGTCCCAGCTACCCTACAAAAGTCTTTGTTGAACTGTAGCAAAGGAGAATGGTTACATAGCCCAAAGTGTCTACTTTAAGCCTTTATTTCAGACTTTGCATCACTTAGAGCAGCCTTGTTCTTATTAATTTACCTTATAATAAATGTTTTAAGCTTGAACTTATAAAATGAAGTTTTACTTAAGAAAAAGTCCTTTTATCTCTTTGCATATGGGAATTTTATGAAGACTTCATTTGAAAACGTGATTCTGCTGCAGATATTTCTTTTCAAAGATACCATTTAAGGTGTTGGACTAGATGGAACCATTATCTTTTCTTCCTTTCCTTTGATTAATTATACACACACATGCAGAGGTAGATTACATATAGTTGAAACTGTAGCTGCGTAGGTGTGTCTACAATAGCCAGTACTGGTAGGGCACAAATGAGTGGAATAACATGTTGAATGTTATTGAATGATGAATATTTGTATCTCATCAGTCCATGATTTCACAAACTGAAATGTATGTGTATTGCAAAATTTGTATTTTGAGCCTCTAGTGATTCATATTTCTATCTCACCTGATGGTGGTCATGTCACACCTCATCTCAAAACCTTCTACTGGCTCTCTGACTCAGTTAGAATAAACCCAAAGTCCTTGCAATAGCCCCAGTCACTCTGCGTGCTCTGGCTGCACACTGTCCCCCATCTCCTGTGCTCTCCCCATCACCACCCTGCCAGCCAAACCAGCCTCCTTGCTGTACTGAGACACACTAAGCACGGCCTGGGGACTTTGTACATACTGTTCCCTTTACCACACCCTCTTTCCCCCAGATATCTCCATGTCTGGTTTCCTGAATTCATTTACATGTTCATTCAAATGTCACCTTATCTGAGAAGTCTCCCCCTGACTCTCTCTACCATTAATCAATTCAGGTTTTTTTATTAGTATTTAACAATACCCAAAATATATTGTTCCTGTTTCCCAACTAAAATATTAGGTCCACAAGGGCAGAGCCCTTACCTGTCATGTTCCATTAAGCACCTGGCACTTAGCAGAAACTCAGTAGATATTTATTGAATAAATGAACAAGCAAATCTGGTTCAGTTCCCTAGTGATCGTTCATCAATAGATTGTGGTATCAAATCTAACTGCAATAAAAATACCATGAATTTGAATGAATAGGGGGCAAGGAATAAAAATGCTTTTTCAAATATATCTTAAGTCCATATTATTGAAAAATGTTTTAAATACAGGAACATGTGCATTTCATGTAGTTTTTAATAACTTCCCCACTCTATGACCTCAAAACACTACCTCCGAAACTGTTAAGACCAGAGCTATAGTGCTATAGCTCCCCCTCACTCACCCTCCTATCTACTAAGAAGAGCTGTAAGTAAACCAGATGTCCATATCATAAATTTTTTGCTTAGTGAAATTTGTATGTTTTAGATTGTGCTTACATTTCAGCTAATGTGTGATTTTTAAGTCATTTCTTTCCTGCATCTTTGTAGGTGTGGCTGTATTGGAAGGTCCCATGTATGCAGTCGGAGGGCATGATGGCTGGAGCTATCTGAACACAGTGGAAAGGTGGGACCCTCAGGCTCGCCAGTGGAATTTTGTTGCCGCCATGTCCACCCCCAGGAGCACAGTAGGTGTGGCAGTACTCAGTGGAAAGTAAGAAAATACTTAAAGTTCTATTTAAAACACAATAAACTAAATTTACTGTACTATGTCATATCCAACTTAAAAACATACATAAATAAATCACAAAAGAGAAATACTTTGAGTGACGTAAACAAATGTTTAAACACAGCTCACCTCCTTGAACAACCACGTCAAAATTACAACTAAAATTCAAACCAACAATCACTCAGAACCGTCAGAAATCAAGTTGAATGGAAGACCATCAACTATGGAACTAAAGAAACCACACCCATCCAGAAGGGTAAGAGACGTGGGGAGGCAGAGACATGGAAACAAGCAGGTGTGGAATGGGCTGGTCCCTCACACACGTGTGGTGGATAAAAATTCAGGAGGAATATCTCGGGAGCAAGGGGTCCCAGCCCCACACCATGCCCCCCAGCCCAGGGTTCCAGTGCCAGGAAGATAAGCCCCCATAACTTCTGGCTGCAAAACCATCATGGATTGAAGTGGTGGAAGAAACTACTAGACTCCCAAGCAGTTCCTCTTAAAAGAGTCTGCATATGAACTTAGACTCAGTCCCTCTGAGCTCCAGCACCAGCAGGGTAGGCACTAGTGGAATACAGGGAGGAACTGAAGTGCCTGGCATCAGGGCTTACACTTTGCCCGCCCCTGGCATTTATCTGAGGCTCTGCCCCACCCAATTACGGCCTTCCCCCAGCCCTCCTGTCTCTGGTTAATTGGCCTCAATCCTGGCACTAGCAGCAGCCAGCTTTGGATCAGTTTGGCTCCACCCAGCACAAGTAGCAGGCAGCTACAGATTGCTTTGTAGCTCACACTGAGTGGCCCCAGGTGGAACACAGGTGGGGGCTTACTTTGGCCTGCATTACCCAGGAAACTCCAGAGCCTGCGTACCCAGTGGATAGCTACAGACCAGGTTGGAGCACCACCAGCCTGCCCCTGCACAGCTGATCCTCTATGGAAGGCAGAGGTTGGTGGTCGGTGGTATAGCCAGTTCTTCCAGCTGATTGGCCTGGATAAATCCTTCCCAAAGACCTGCCAACAGTAATCAAGGCTCAACTACAAGAGGAGTTGTACTCAGCCCACACAGAGGGACCACCTCAAGTACCCAGTTTGGGTGATAGGGGAGACAGGGCCACTGGACCCAACAGGCCATGCTTCCAAGGCAGGGAGTCATAGCAGCTCTACCTAATACACAGAAAAAACACAGGGAGGCCGCCAAACTAAGGAGACAAAGAAACATGGCCCAAATGAAAGAACAGATCAAAACTCCAGAAAAACTAAACATAATGGGGATGAGCAGTCTATCAGATGCAGAATTCAAAACACTGATTATAAGGGTGCTCAAGGAACTGAGTGAGTACTTCACCAGCATAAAAAAGATTCAGTCAGAAATGATGGATATACTAATGGAAATGAACAATTTGCAGCAAATCAACAGTAGAGTGGATGAAGCCAAGAATCAAACCGATATGGAACAGAAGGAAATAACAACCAAGCAGAACAACAAGAAGAAAAATTCCAAAAAAAAATGGGGATACTGTAAGGAGTCTCTGGGACAACTACAAGCACACCAACATTGGCATCATAGGGGTGCCAGAAGGAGAACGGAAAGAGGAAGAAATTGGAAATCTATTTGAAAAAATAATGAAAGAAAACTTCCCTAATTTGGGGGAGGAAATAGACGTGCAAGTCCAGGAAGCACAGAAAGTCCCAAACAAGATGGACACAAACAGGTCCACACCAAGACACATCACAATTAAAATGCCAAAGATACAGATAAAGAGAGAATCTTAAAAGCAGCAAGAGAAAAGCAGTAAGTTACCTACAGGGGAGTTCCCATAAGACTATAAGCTTATTTCTTAAAAGAAACTTTGCAAGCTAGAAGGGATAGGCAAGAAATATTCAGTCATGAAAACAGGGACGTACAGCCAAGATTGCTCTATCTAGCAAAGCTGTCAGTCAGAATCAAAGGGCAGATAAAGAGTTTCCCAGACAAGAAAAAACTAAAGGAGTTCATCATCACTGAACCATTATTATATGAAATGTTAAAGGGACTTATTTAAGAAAAAAGATCAAAACTATAAGTAATAAAATGGCAATTAACACATACCTATCAGCTATTGAATCTAAAAAACAAACTAAGCAAACAAGAAGAACAGAGACAGAACCATTGATATGGAGAGAATTTTGATGCTTGCCATATGGGAGGGAGTGTGTGAGAGAGTGGGTGAAAAAGTGAAGGGATTAAGAAGTACAAATAGGTAGTTACAGAATAGCTTTGGGGATGTGAAGTACAGCATAGCAAATGGAGTAACCAAAGAACTTAGATGCATGACCCATGGGCACGAACAATGGTGTGGGGATTGCCTGAGGGAGTGGGGGTTGCTGAATGGAGAGGAGCAAATGGAGGGAAAAACGGGACAACTGTAATAGCACAATGAATAAAATATTTTAAAAAACAAATTTTCAAATAGACTCTAGAGGTCTAAATATAAATGTCTCCACAGTTAGTTAACATGTGCAGCCTTTCTGAAGGCTGTCCTGCTGCCATTTCGGTGCACAGGTAGGTGCTCTAGGCACCCCAAGAAGAGTGTGCTTCTCATCAACCAGCACTTTGCTAGGCTTGATCTAACAAAGTAGCAATGTTTTAAACTATTTGGTTGGTTTCCATTATTAGGTACATAGTCATAATCAGGAAAAAGATAGAAACTATGTTGTTAAAAATAAAAAGCATGCCACTGATTGAAAAAATTTAACTATGCATCACCTCTCTCCTGTTTTGTGATTTAGAACATATCATTTCTCCGTACCTCAACTTTTTATATCTATAAAATGAAAAGCCTAGATTAACTGCTGTTTTGTTATTTTAATTTATTTTACAATGCTTCCTGATGCAAAACGTAGTTTTTCTTTAGGGAAGAACTATTTCAATGTCTTATGAGTTTCATTCTGTATGTTAAAAATTTCAGTGTTAAAATGTTTCTTTCTACAATGTTTGACAGAAAGCTTTAGTTAGACTTCCAATTGCTCAGGCTACTTTTAAGCCACTGGCTGGCAAATATTTTTGGGAGTAGAATCTGTCTTTCAAATGAAATGTTAACAAAAACCTCATATTTAAGGCAAATGGAGGTTCAAGTTTATTATGTTTACTTTAAATATAAGTTCAAGTTTATAATATTTACTTACTATAAATCAATGTAGGAGAATAAGTCTGTTTTCAAGATTATTTCTATGTTTTGTTTTGGTAGTCCAGTATGAAGAATATTCTGATTCACAAATAATATGAAAATAGTAACAGTTATTTTAACTACTAGAGCAATTTAATTGGAATCTCAGGAAACTTCAGTTAAATTGTTCAGGTAGTTTGCAGATAGGAGAAAAAATTTTTTCTAAGTTTAATCTGAAATATCAGCTACCAACCATTGACATTCTTGATCATAATTTTAAAAGTCAGGCAAGATCTAATTTTAAAAGTTAACCAAGGCCTAAATCTTATATTTTAAAATATTTAGTACAAAACTATCACAATTTGACATACTATTTCTTTTTTTATTCTAATAGGTACTGTCATGCAAAAGAAAGATGAGTTCTGAATCTTGCATGGTATTTAATTAAGCCAGGTGATATTTTTGAAAATTAAAACTTGAATTTCAAGTTTTGAAAACTTGAAAACTTGAACCATTTTGGGGGACCCCCTAAAGTCCTCCACAGAATCCAGTTCATAGAGTACAGTTTGAAGACCATTGCTTGAGATAATGAGTCTTCAGAAAGTGTTACTGATACAAGTTAGCCCTTAATAATAGCATAGTATAAATGTTGTTTGTACATCTGACATTTCCTAAAAATGAGACTTTCTAAAAGAATGAAAACAGGACAGAATTTATTTTTCCCCTCAAGCACTTATACCATATTATTCATGTGTGAAGTACCGTTCGAAGTATTTTAAATGTGATCATTAATAATCCTCTGGGGCAGGGCTTCTGGATTTTATGGATGATGAAATTCAGGCAGCTGGAGGTTAAATAACTTGTTCAAAATCACAAATGGTAAGTGATAAGTGGCAGGACCAGGATTCAAACCCAGAGTCCATGCTCACTACAGCACTTTTCACCATGAAGACCCGTGACTTCACCGTGAAGAGGGCAAGGTGCCTTGGAGCCTGTTGTAAAGTGTGTGTGCATGTGAGTGTGTGCATGTGAGTGTGTGCACGGACTTTTAATTAGTGGAATTTTCTAATTGTTGATGCCTTCTAATACTCTGTGATCAATATTTAGATAATTATTCCCTCAAGTTAAGATTAGAATAGTTTAATATTAAGAATATTAACACAAATAAGTAGTTTTTAATAGATAAAAAAGTTTCAAATAAATTTAAATTTTCATATTACAATATACCTTAAACTTAGAGCACAATATTGCTACAACCTTATAGCTGTTTAATATATCATCATCCTCTTATTTAGAAACCAGTTTGAGTGGCATTGTATACTTTAAATTATGGATTAAAATTATGAAATCTGTCTTTTAAATATGTATATTAACCAAATATAAATACTTAATGTTTTAATGGGCAGAAATTTGATACAGTTCAAATATTTCTTGGGACTATAAAGACAGTTAAATATTAACTAAGGCCTCTATAAATTAAAACTGTATTACCTTTAGTGTTCGCAATGAACTGAATTTATTACTTTAAAATAACCTAATAGAAAAATATCTATGAAGAGCTTCCCAAGTAAAAAGTAAGTACAAGAGGATTTTAGGCTTAATAAAAAATATTTAAATCTTCAAATATTTAACTTATTTTACATATATTTAGTGTAAAAGACTTTCAAATCTTTACTATATATTAGTTGATAATGAATTAAAATTGCCCAACACAACAATTAGCACATTAACATACCACATTCATATTAGATAACTTACGATACCCTTACCTGCAATCATTTAAATTAATGGAAGATCACTGTTTATATACAGTAAATATTAATTTATATACCACTGTTTCAAGCTCTCCTTTTATTCTCCTATTTTATCACTTCAGGCACATCCCAGATAACTGTTCCCTGTACACTGCTCATTAATGTAACTATGTGTCCTGGTTCCTTAGTGGGTGACCCCGTGCAAGTCCCTTAACCTCCATGAGCTCCAGGGTCTTCGACTGTGAAACAGGGATACAGTTGGTTTCTCATAGCATCTCTGTGATGATTAGATAAATACCTGTGAAGTGCCTTACCTGTGGTAGGTGCTCAGAGAAGGTTAGTTTCTTTCCTTTATAACAAACTCTTATTTTGGTTACTGAAGACATAAGGCATGGTTTATTTATACACCATATTTTCTATATTCTAAGACACATTTTAACACCTCTAAAAATGCAGTGCACCTTACAATCAGGGGTGATGTGTCAAGCAGATGGCAGCTGTGAAACAGTTGTCATTGCTTTCATGTGAGCTTTCTTATGTGTACATGGTGATATCTGATGTATACGTGTATATGATATACACACGTCATTCAATTGATAGCATACCGCTTTTCTAATGAAACACAAATTAACAGTGCGTCTTATAATCAATGGCACTTTAAATTCAAAGAAATACTGTAAGAATAACCTCTTTGTCTTAAGCATAGCACTGTTTCTTTTTTACCACTCTGTGTGTTCTTTTTACAGACTTTATGCAGTTGGTGGTCGTGATGGAAGTTCTTGTCTCAAGTCAGTAGAGTGTTTTGACCCTCATACTAATAAGTGGACACTTTGTGCACAAATGTCAAAAAGGAGAGGGGGAGTGGGAGTAACCACCTGGAACGGACTGCTGTATGCTATTGGAGGGCACGATGCGCCCGCATCCAACTTGACTTCCAGACTCTCAGACTGCGTGGAAAGGTAATTTCTTGTGAAGGAAAACTAGGAATAAAAGGAACAGGTATACGCCTCTGACAGTTTCAGAAAGATTAGTAATTCTTTATTATGCATCCACGACTTGCAGCTTTCCTTAGGGGCTCTGTAAGTACTGGGTTGTCTGCTCTGGCCATCTCGGTCGGTCTCCTCAGAGCCTCCTCAGGTTCTCCTCTATCTTATAACTGCCTACTAAACCTGACTTTAGAATTGGCTATATAATTTATTAATTGAATCATAAGGAAAACATTGTATACTATTTTGTACTGGTCACTGTACCTAATGAAAGAAAAGGAGCCCCATGAATTTCAGAGATAATGAATTAGGGGCTGGAAGCTAAATAAGAGAAAAGGGGTGGAGCATTCCTAACATATTTTGATATAAAATGAAATAATAAAATAAAAGGTTCATGAGGCTTAGAAGCTTTATCAAGTCATCCAAACTGGCCTCATGAAACTCAAGCATGGGGCCAGGTAAGGAAATCTTACATCAGCAGAAGAGTTGTACAGTAGTTCAGGCTGCATCATTTGTGTTCAGTCTAGTTCAAGGAATAGAGAAAATTGAGTGGATTTAGGCGAGCCAATAGGAGCACATATGAACATTCCAGAGCAGAAAGGAATATGACTCATTCAGAAACTGAAAGGCAGCCACTATAGTGGAGAACCAAGTGACAGAGAGAGGGGCAGGAAAGGAGGAAGAGTAGGTTGGAGGCAGGGGTGGGTCATGTAAATTATTGAGGCTTTATTAAGAATTTTGGGGACTTCCAGTCAAGATGGAGGCATAGACAGACAGGCTTCACCTCCTTGCGCAACCACAGAGAGGATTACAACTGAACCTCAAAACAAATAACACCCAGAACTGTCAGAAAATTGAACTGTATGGAAGCCCGACAACCAAGGACTTAAAGAAGCCACTTTCATCCAGATGGGTAGGAGGGGAGGAGACATGGTGGGGTGTGGAGAGGCAGTGGTGGTGGTGGAACAGGTGGTCCCACATTCACATGTGGTAGATAAATATCAGGAGGGAACTTTGGGAGCATGTGGTCCCAGCCCCAAGCCAAACCACACAGGCCAGGGTTCTAGCTCTGGGAAGATAAATCCCTATAACTTCTTGCTGTAAAAATCAGTGGGGGTTGGGTTGGTGGAAGAAACTGTGGGATTCTCAAGAGACTCCTCTTAAAGGTCCCACAATGGACTTAGGACTCACACAGACCCACCTGCTCTGGGATTCAGCACCAGAGCAACAACTGGAAGGGCATAAGTGACATATGGGGAGAAGGGGAGAAAGTGAAGTGACTGGCAACAGGACGAGTGCCAGGAGATAACCAGAGGCCAGGCAGAGGCATCGTCCCCTCTCTAAGCCCTCCCCCACACAGAGCCACAAAGCAGTGAAACAGGTTGCCCTGCCCTGGCGGTTATCTAAGGCTCCACCCGACAAAATTTACAGGTGCCTTTTCTACAACAGGCCACACCGCTAAGACAGGGAGTCATAGCAGCTCTACCTAATAATTCACAAACACAAGGAGGCTGCCAAATTGAGGAGACAAAGAAATGTGGCCCAAATGAAAGAACAGAACAAAACCACAGAAAAAGAACTAATAAAACGAAACAGAGACAACCAACCTATCAGAGGCAGAGTTCAAAACACTGGTGATCAGGATGCTCAAAGTGTGGCAACAACATAAAGGAGGAAATGAAGGTTACACTAAGTGAAATAAAGAAAAATCTACAGGGAACCAGCTGTGAAGGGAAGGAAGTCAGGATTCGAATCAGCAATTTGCAACTTAAGGAAGAAATAAACATTCAATCAGAACAGCAAGAAGAAACAAGAATTAAAAAACAAAAAAAACAAGGAGAGTATAGGAAACCTCTGGAACATCTCCAAATGTACTAACATCCTAATCATAGGGATGCCAGAAGGAGAAGAGGAAGAGCAAGAAATTGTAAACATATTTGAAAAAATAATGAAAGAAAACTTGCTTAATTTGACAAATGAAATACACATACAAGTCCAGGAAGCGCAGAGAATCCCAAACAAGTTGGATCCAAAGAGGGCCAAGACACATCATAATTAAAATGCCAAAGGTTAAAGATAAAGAGAGAATCTTAAAAGCAGCAAGAGAAAGGCAGAGAGTTACCTACAAAGGAGTTCCCATAAGACTATCGGCTGACTTTTCAAAAGAAACTTTGCAGGCAAGAAGGGACTGGGAAGAACTATTAAAAGTGATGAAAAGCAAGGACCTACATCCAAGCTTACTCTATCCAGCAAAGCTATCGTTTATAATGGGAGGGCAGATAAAGTGCTTCCCAGACAAGGTGAAGCTAAAGGAGTTCATCATCACTGAACCCTTATTATATGAAATGCTGAAGGGACTTATTTAAGAAAAAGGAAAAGATAAAAACTATGAACATTAAAGTGACAACAAACTCACAACTATCAACAACTGAATTGAAAAAAGAAAAAAGAAAAACTAAGCAAGTAACCAGAACAGGAACAGAATCATAGGTATGGAGATCATTTGGAGGGTTACCAGCTAGGAAGGCAAAGGGGGAGAAAGGGGGGAGATAGGTACAGAGATGAAGAAGCATAATTGGTAGGTACAAAATAGATGGGGATATTAAGAATAGTATAGGAAATGGAGAAGCCAAAGAACTTATATGCAAGACCTATGGACATGAACTTGGGAGGGGTAAGATTGCTGGAGGGCATGGGGGTCCTGGGTGGAGGGGGGCAAAGAGGGAAAAATTGGGACAACTGTAATAGTATAATCAATAAAATATATTTTAAAAAAGAGTTTTGGATAAAGAGCAGTGGGAATTTAGTGTATATATGTGTGTTGTTCACACATAGAAATTAGAAATTAGAAATAAATTAGAAATAACTAAAAAGAATCAAAAGTGAAATGAAGGTTTGTTGGTGACAATGATTGCTTTCTGTGAAATAAACAGAGTTGGGTTTTTTGGGTTTTTTTGTTTTGGGGTGGGGTTTTTTTTGAGAAAGAAGGAATGTTACACCTGCATTTAATCTGTATTGGGGAGAAAATAATTCAGACTATGCTTATTGCATGTTATATATTGAGAAAAGGAATATGGGAGCTTTTACGCACTTTGCCCCATAACTTACCGCACGCTCACCATTGTACTGCACACTTACAGTGAAAAGTTGTTCATTGATATGAGAGGTATTAGAAGCAACATAGGTCATCTAAGCATGTGTCTGATCTTAGATACACAGTTTAGTCGGTTCTAATAGCTATACTTCATGAAAGGTACAGGAAGGTCCACAAATGCACTGCCACCATAATTGAAGCTGTAAGTTATCTTGCATAGATCTTCACATACTGGTTTTCTCAGATTTCCAGTAAGCAATCTACAACCTCAAGCAGTTTTCAGTATTTACACTAGCACATTTGAAAAGTTTTAGTGTTATGCATCTGCTAAATGAATCTGTAATATAAGTAAAAATTTTCAGGAGAATATTGATATTGTTCTCTATATTATATTCAAATGTACTTTATATAGCAGATAATAAGACAAGATAGGCTTAAAGAACAAAACTATTTTTACATAAAATATTATGAGAACAGGGTCAGCTCCAGTTCTAAAATTTTCTTTCAGGTATGACCCCAAAACAGATATGTGGACTGCAGTGGCATCTATGAGCATCAGCAGAGATGCGGTGGGGGTCTGTTTACTTGGAGATAAGTTATATGCCGTTGGAGGGTATGATGGACAGACTTATCTTAATACGGTGGAGGCTTATGATCCCCAGACAAACGAGTGGACCCAGGTATGTCGCTTCATTTTCACTATTCACTTACTCTGTTTTTTAAAATATTTTAAATTTAAGCATAGTTGATATTCAGTCTTATATTGGTTAGTTTCCTTTGTACAATATAGTGATTGGACATTTTCACACAATACAATGTGACCATCTCACTAATTCTAGTAATCATCTGTCACCATGTGAATTTATCACGGTATTATTGACTGTATCCCCTTTTCTTTTTCATCCATTCCCTCACCCTCTCCCGTCTGGTAACCAGCTATCATTTTGGTCTCTATTTAGGAGTCTGTTTTTGCTTTCTTTGTTTGCTTATTTTGTTTTGTTTTTGGAGCCCACATATAAATGAAATCATACAATATTTGTCTTTCTCTGCCCAACTTATTTCACTTAGCATAATGTCCTCTAGATCAGGGGTGTCAAACTCATTTTCACCGGGGGCCACATCAGCCTCGCGGTTGCCTTCAAAGGGCCGAATGTAATTTCAACCCCGTAACAATTAAGGAGTAGTTACATTTTACAGTCCTAAAATTATTTCGTTGATTATTTCAGCCACTACCAGCCTTAACCAAAAGCAGGAGGTGCCTGCATTGTATTTAATTCTCTAAGCTAAACTTTCTAGCTGGTTGTCATGACATGTACTGTTCACAGTGTAGAGACTAAGTGTATTGGGTGTTCTGAGAAAAGCTGCTAATTACAAACAGATTCTTTAATTTAAATGACTTAGAGGTCACTCCTAGAATATTGTAAGTAGATAATGGCGTTAAAATCGATTATTTGTTCGAGGAGATAGAGCAGTGATCAAAACAATGGATTCAGATAGAGAATAACCGAGAATTCTCTATAGCTGAAGTCCGATGTGTTTTTAAAATCCTCTCATTGGTACAAAGCAGACTTTCTTAATACTACATATTAGTCACTCTTTCCTAAATGCTAATGTTTTATTTCTCTTAGGTCAAATGCATAGATTGTTAGTATGCTCAAAGTAGTCCTTCTTTGAAAACTATTCTTTCTACACTTTTATTTTCACTATTAATTGCCTAGTGTCTAGGGTACATTTTTTTTAAAAAAGGAAAATAAGTGAGAGATTTAAGAGTTGTTCCTTATCCATAATACATTTATCTTCCTACACTTAGCGCCCCACACTTCTCGCTCACTGGCATAGAGTTTATTGCTGAGGTTTGTTTCCACTCCTGGGAGTTGAATGGATTGTGTTTATCATTTATTTACTCTGCTAAAAAGCAGTGGGTGTGTCTAGACCTTTCAGTTATGCACAGAGAAGGCAATTAGTGAGTGGGAAGCTCCTGTTCCCTCTGGAGGAAGCAGACCCCAGGCATGCAGCTACGTGCTCTGAGATAATGCTTCTCTTACAGGGCCTCTCAAGGTAACACTTGATATTTTCTCCATATGGCTCACAAAGTTGCTTTTAAATATTTGGCATTTCCTCACATCTCTGTTGCACGTCATTTTGCCCAAAACATGATGCTTCATGTAGAACAGTTCCTAAGCTATTAAAAAAACACCTTTTTTGCAATATATATAAATATTGAATCATTATATTGTATACCTGCAATTAATATAATGCAGTATATCAATTATATCTCAATTAATAAAAGAGAAAAAATCGCCTTTAAAGAGAAGTGGCTAATACATAATTGTGTGATGAACCCATGTGTTTGGGGTTTCTATGAAAGTTTGAACTCAAAAGCATTATGTCAGTGAAATAAGCCATTTGGTGAAAGACAAATACCATATGATCTTACCTATAAGTAGAACCTAATCAACAAAACAAACAAGCAAGCAAAATAGAACCAGAGACATTGAAATAAAGAACAGACTGATGGTAACCGGAGGGGAGAGGGGAAAGGGATAATGGGGAAAATAAGAGGAAGGGTCGGTCATCAAAGAACTTGCATAGAAGACACAGGGACAGAGCCAAAGGGGGTAGGATCAAGGGTGGAAGGTGGGGATGCGGGGGGGTGGGGGGCATGGTGGGGTGGAAACAAAGACAACTGTTCTTGAACAGCAATAAAAGATAATAATAATAATAATAAAAGGAAGTTTAACATCAGGAGCGGGGCTTGGGGGAAGGGACCAGGCCAGCAGTAGGCCTGGGGCAGCAGCTCTCTGCCAATAAGCATGGGCTATTTCAGTGTTGGCGAACTGGTCTAGTTAGTATTATCAACATTTTTACCTGCAAATGCAACATATATGTCTTCTTGTTTCTCTTTAGGTTGCTCCACTGTGCCTAGGAAGAGCCGGGGCTTGCGTTGTGACTGTAAAATTATAATTCAGTGTTTTGGTTCCTAACTGAAGATATCCTCTTCTTTTATGAATTTAGTACATTTATCCTACTATCAATGGGGACATTTTTAGTAAATTTGCAGCACCACATTCCTGGGCACAAAGTGCCTGATCTGAAAATGAAAATTTTAAAACAAGGGAGGATGAACCAGAATCACATACTTTCATGTCTTGGTAACTCAAAACCATAGCTGGTGATTATGAACATGTGTCCCTCACATAAAATGTGAGAACAAACACACTGCTCCTAAACACAGCCCTGTGTTAACTGGGAATTTCATAATAACTCAGAATTTCTTAATAAGCAAGCACATCTTACTCACCTTACCCAGATTTCTTTTATTACAGTACAAATACACCAGATAAAACATGTAACATTATGCTTTGGAACGTTTTCATTCATGATTTACAGTAATTTTTATTCATTCGTTTGCTTAAACAAACATTCGTTTGTTTAAACACACCACTCTTTTAATGATACACTAAGTACTATGCCATTTAGTTTTTTCAGAAATAGCTGTATTATATGGGCTTTGGTTGCAGATTTTATTTCTAAAATTGGGTTAGTCAGTGAATAAGAAAAACATTGAAGAGTTAAAACAATAATTACCAAGTAAAAACTTGGTATGATCATTGGGGTTTATTTAAATATTCATCCTATTACATCTAGATTACATCACATTCTAGGAAGAATGTGTTACGATAGTCTCAAATTGGAATTGAAAATGGTGTTTTGCATTAAGATATGCAAATTCATGTAGAGAAAATAAATGTTATATATCCTGTAATGTCCTTTCACCTAACATGTATTTAATTACATGAATTTGTTTTGTAAGAGATGTTTTGACTTTGTCTTTTGATACTGACAAAACTGGTTGAATACTCTGAGGTTTTCAAATCTGCGTCTGCCTCCCCGGCCTCGTTTCTACGTTTCACCCGTTAATAACCCTTCATGCTCCTTTGTAATCAGTTTGGGGGGAATAGGCTTACTGAGTGTTTGAAAAATAAGTTTAAAGTGTTTATTACCCAATGTTTTGTACATTTATAAACTCTAATTACATTTGTGAATGTTAATATTCTCAGTGAATTGTTTATTGTTTGCAAAAATGCACTGGGCAGTGACATTTTAAGATAAATCCTTTAAGGTATAAGTCATTAATTTATATCTTAATATAAAAATAAGTATAATCTAAATGCCCATCTTTTAAAATACAATGTTATGGTTAATGTGTTTTTGAAATTTATAATCAGGGTAGCCTTTATTTTAGTTGCTTTCTTTAAAAATTAAAAGAAACTTTTTTTTTTAGCTAATTTCAAATGTTCATGAAATGTTTCTATATTGTTTCTACCTTCGAAACCAAGAAACTGAGTACTTCTGTTCCCCCAAATAAAACCTGTAGTTATTTTACTCATGTGGCTAAGAAAATAATAGTGATGGTGACACATACATTAATATATTTCTTGTATTACGGATATGAATTCAATTATTTCCCTGACAAGGAGGGGTCAGCTGGAGTGTGGTTATGTATTTAGGGGAAGGGAGAGGAGAGGAAAAGGTATAAGGAACAAAACAAAGTTTCAAAAGCAGAAACATGTGAGAACATCATCCTTTCTCTGGAGGCTTAGACCTGTGATTTGAAAGGAAGTACTTGGACATATTTTGCCATGTACAATGCGCACCATATTTTTGGCCCAAACTTTAAGGAAAAAAATATTTTGTTTTAATTTTTTAATTCAATTATTTATTTATATTTAGAAACAAAACCAATTATCGTATTCCAGGGTATTATTTTGAATACTTTTAATACATAAGCATAAATAAAAGAATTAAAAACATTTACATAAATACAGAATTATTACTGCCCATGTGTAATACACATCCTTATTTTTCTCTCAAAAATTTGGGCAAAAAAGTGCACATTATACACGGCAAAATATGGTACTTGTGATCATTCCTTTGAACACTCAGCATCCACTCTCTGGTTCCCTGTGCCCACAGTGGAGCCAGACTCACGTTAAAGTAAAGGGACTGATTCCCCTCTCTAAGAACCTTCCTTTCTTTCTAGGGGTGTCCCACCCACAGCCAACAGGCCTCATGCAGCCCAGGATGGCTATGAATGCGGCCTGACACAAAATTGTAAATTATGCACCGATATTTTTTTTGCTCATCGGTTTTCGTTAGTGTTTGTGTATTTAATGTGTGGCCCAAGAAAACTCTTCTTCCAGTGTGGCCCAGAGACACCAAAAGGTGTGCAATTCATGAGAAGAACAGTCCTCTGATCTTCTCTCACTAAAAGGCCTCGCTGTTGCAGTTTTGTAGTCAGTGGGACCTGCTCTCCTGCATACTGCTAAAGAGAACCATTTCTTTCCTAGTGATAGAACATTGGCCAAACATTCCTTCTTCTCCTAGTCCAGTGTCCAATAAATCTAAAGGAAAATATGGCTCTTCCTTGTATCCATCATCCAACATTGCTACCTTGACTTACTATTAGTTTTTCCAATGAGATGTCTAGTTACTGTTTATTTTAACCCCAATTAATGACCATCTTATGAAAAATAGTATTTGGTAATAATTGTTGAATGCTTATTATGAACTAGGAACCAAGTTAATGCACTTTAAGTGATGAATGCACTTAACCCCCATAACAACCTTATGAGACAGGTTCTGTTATTCTTTTTACAGAGGAGGCCACTAGGGCACAGAGGGGTTAATAACCCCAAGGTTACATGTAGCAAGTAAGTGGCAGAGCAGGGTTTTAATGTGGGCAGTCTGGCTTAGGAGTCAACACTTATCATCCTGGCTTCTAGGTAGAATAAGAGGTTTCATTTTATGTGGAGAAACATTCGTTTTGGACAAAAGACAAATGAACTTTATGCTTTTTAGAAGTAAAATTTATACCAGTCACACCCCTATTAGAGTATTTGGAACTCAACCCCTTACAACGTAACTGGCATGCCAAGACAAAAGAATATGGCCCAAATGAAAGAAGAAATCAAAGCTCCAAAAATAGAACTAAGTGATGAAGAGATAGCCAACCTATCAGATGCAGAGTTCAAAACACTGGTAATCAGGAAGCTCACAGAAATGGTTGGGTGTGGTCACAAAATAGAGGAAAATGGGAAGGCTATGCCAAGTGAATAAAGAAAAATATACAGGAAACCAAGAGTAAAGGGAAGGAAACTGGGACTCAAATCAATGATATGAAGCAGAAAGAAGAAATAAACATTCAACCACAACAGATTGAAGACACAAGAATTCAAAAAAATGAGGAGAGGCTCAGGAACCTCCAGGACAACTTTAAACATTCCAACATCTGAACATAGCGGTGTCAGAAGGAGAAGAGGAAGAACAAGAAGTTAAAACATAACAAAGGAGAACTTCCCCAATCTAGCAAAGGAAATAAACTTCCAGGAAATCCAGGAAGCCCAGAGTCCCAAAGAAACTGGACCCAAGGAAGCACATACCAATGCATATAATTACATTACCCAAAATTAAAGATAAGGAGAGAATCTTAAAAGCAGCAAGAGAAAAGGAGACAGTTACCTACAAAGGAGTTCCTATAAGGCTATCATCTGATTTCTCAAAAGAAACCTTGCAGGTAAAAAGGGGCTGGAAAGAAGTATTCGAAGTCATGAAAGGCAAGGACCTATATCCAAGATTACTGTATCCAGCAAAGCTATCATTTAGAATGGGAAGGCAGATAAAGTGCTTCCCAGATAAGATAAATTTACAGGAGTTCATTACCACCAAGGCTTTATTATATGAAATGTTAAAGGAACTTCTCTAAGAAATAGAAGATAAAAAATATCAACAATAAAATGACAACAAATTCACAACTATCAACCACTGAACCTAAAAACAAAAAACAAAAAAAACTAGAAAAAAAACCAAACAACTAGAACCGGAACAGAAATGGAGATCACATGGAGGGTTATCAGCAGGGAGGGAGAGGAAGGAGAATGGAGGAAAAGGAATGACAAGCATAAATAGTAGGTACAAAATAGATGGGGAGGTTAAGAATAGTATAGAAAATGGAGAAGCCAAAGAACTTATATGTAAGACCCATAGACATGAACTAAGGTGGGCGGGGGTGGGGGGTGGGGGGGGATGCTGCTGGAAGGGGGAGTGCAGGGTGTAGGGGAATGAAGAGGAGAAAAATAATAATAAAAACAAAAAAGAAAATTTTGGTTCCTTAGTATTGGGGGGAAATTGTGCTTAAATATCTTATGGAATTTTATATACATTTTGCTTAAGAAAAGTAAATGTAAGAAAGCATGACATACATTTCAAGTTTTGTAAATATTAGATAAATTGCACAGCATTTTGGATGACTGAACCACAAACATTTATTCATCAAAAATAAGCTTTATTGCCTACAAATTACTCTACATAAAATGGACAGATTCCTAGAAACAAGCAAATTCCAAAAAGTGACTCAAGAAATTAAAAATCTAAGTAGATCAAGAAATTAAAAATCTGAGTAAAGGGATGGAATCAAAAATCTCCCAACAAAGAAAGTACAGAACCAGATGGGCCCATGGAGGAATTCTATCAAACATTTAAAGAATCGACGCCAATTCTTCTTAGTCTTCCCCCCAAAAAAGAAGAGGAGGTAACACTTCCTAATTCAGTCTATGAGGCGAGCATTACCTTGATACCAAAACTAGACAAAGATTATACACCACGACAAGTTGAAATTTATTTCTGGAGTACAGGAGTGGTTCAACACAAAAATCAATCAGTGTACTATACCACATTAATGGAATGAAGGGAGCAACACCTAGAAGAATCTAGAATGGTAACATGAAAATAAAGCTCTTTGTTATTAAAAATAGAATAAAGAGAAAAATAACATTTCAATAGATAAGAAAATGAATTTGACAAAACCTAATACCCTTTCATGGTAAAAACACTAAGCAAACTAGGAAAAGAATGTAATTTTCTCAACCTGTTAAAAGGCATTCATGAAAAACCCACAGCCAGCCATATACTAAATGGTAAAAGATTGAAAGCTTTTCCTCTAAGATCAGAAAAATGCTCACTTACAACACTGTTAGGCAACATTTTACCAGAAGTTCTACAAGAGCAATTAGGCAAGAAAAATAAATAAAGGAAATCCCAATTAGAAAGAAAGAAAACTATTGGCAGTTGATATCCCACATATTAAAAATCCTCAAGAATCCAACCAAAAAAAAAAAAAAAACCCTATTAGAGCTTATATATTCAGTAATGTTAACAATACAAAAATCAACATACAAATGTCAGTTGATTTCTATACACTGACAAAAAGCTGAAAAAAAATTCTGAAAACAATTTTATTTACAATAGCATCAAAAAGAACAAAATACTTGGGAATACATTCAACCAAGGAGGTGAAGTGTTGTACACTGAAAAGAATCAAACATTGCTGAACGAAATTAAAGGAGACCTAAATAAATGTAAAGACACCCCATGTTCATGAGCCAATAATGTTAAGATGGCAATATTCCCCAAGCTGGTCTACAGATTCAGTGCTATCCCTATCCAAAACCTAATGGCCTGTGTTTTTTTGCAGACATTGGAAAAGCTGATTCTAAAATTCATATGGAATTGAAGGGATCCAAAAGAGTCAAAACAATCTTGAAAAAGAGCAAAGTTGGAAGAGTCACATTTTCCGATTTCAAAATTCGTTACACAGCTACAGTAATGAAAACAGTGTGGTGCTGATGTTAAGGATAAACATATAGGCCAATAGCATAAAACAGGAAGTCCAGAAATACACTACGATAAATTGATTTTCAACAAGGATGCCAAGACCATTCAACGGAAAAAGAATAGTCTCTTCAACAAATGGTGCTGAACAACTGGGAGGAAGAGACCTTGAGGAATGACCACTTACTAAGTAAGGAGTTGCCAGGTGATGAAAACATTCTGGAACTAATTAGTGGTGGTGGCTACACAACATGGTGAAGGCACCAAATGTCACATATACTAAATTTTATGGATATTTTACAACAGTAAAGAGCTTTATTTAGGTACATCAGAAATTGTTATTTAAATGTCATAACAATAAGCATTTTATATATCACTAGGATTAAAACTGCATTTATAGCCATCTCAAAGACAATTTTTTAAATGTGATTTGCAAGTAAATGAATTTAAAAGTCTGACAGAAGGACTCTTTAGATCTTAATTCTAGTGTAAAAAGAGTGAAACAATGAAAGACAGAAGGGGAAAGTTTGGTTGGGTGCTCTTCCCCAGTGCCTGGTACTTAACAGCCATTCCATAAATGTTTGCTGAAAGTCAAGATAGATTTTGTTTTATAAACCCTCGATAGTGTTTGGAATTGTTGGCAATATCTCAACTCTTACTCAGGAACAAATATTTGGTAAAATGATAATTTTACTGTGACTAGATTATTAATTCACATGGAATATTTTCATTCTATTTGAGTTTTTAATTAGAGTAAAAAAATCAAATGCTGTAAAATATTAAAGCCTACTTTTGGCATTTCATGCTTCCATATCTCAAATACCTTTATCTATCTAAGAATGCACCAACTCTCCCAGGAGAGACCCTTACTTGAAAGGCCTAAGAAAGTATTATATCTATTATAATGGTAAAATAAGGCCCAAGCAACTCTGACACCTTGTGTTTCTCTTTATGAAGTACTGATCGATACTTCATGAGTAGCCGTGATGATCACCCTATTTTCACTAGCCCTGGGTAGTTATTTCCTTTGAGCTAGTGAGGTCCATCTAGAAAGCGAAGCCAGGGGAGCTTAGGAGGCATATTCAGTGCCCTCGGTGTTTGCCCAGGCTGAAGTTGATTCCATTTGATGACATTTCTTGGTAGGTAATAAACAATTATATTTAATTGAAGTAACTAAAATAGTTTTATATTAGAGAATGAATATTACTTATATAATATTTATGCCTTAAAAATACTATAAGTTGGGAAGGCCAACAATGGCTCCATGACTATTTGGTTGTGCTGTAAGTGATGGTGTACTCAAGATATTAAAGTTACCGCGATGACACTATGTTTCAAAACTAGACAGATTGTTTATCTTTTTCTGAGTGAAGCCTATTCATAAAACGTCTATTGTTATTTTATAAGATAGTAAAATATTCTACTTGAAATTAAGGAGAATCAATTTTTTGTATATTCAGTATTTTTAAATTAAATTGATTGGGGTAACGTTGGTTAATAAAACTATGTAGGTTTCAAATGTGCAATTCTATGATGCATCATCTGTATATTGCACTGTGTGCCCATCACCTAAAGTCAAATCTTCTGTCACCTCATATGTGACACCCTTCACCCTTTGCTAACCCCCAGTGTCCTTCTTCCCTTTGGTAATTGCCCTGTTGTCCGTGTCTATGAGTTTTCGTTTGCTTGTCTATCTTGTTCATTTGTTGCTTTCAGTTTTATTTAAAGCTACACTTCTTCAAAAGAACATATGTGCACGACCCATGGACATGGACAACAACGGTGTGGGGACTGACTGTTGGAATAGGGGGGCAGGCTGGGTGGAGAGGGGCAAAAGGAGGAAAAAATGGAACAACCATAATAAAATAAACAATGTTTAAATAAAAATAAAGTTATGTATCTTCATAAATCTACATGATAAACTGAGCAGTTCAAAAGAAATAAGTGGAGTGAATTTTGTGGAAGGAAAGAGGTCCTTGATGAGTGGTAGCAGGAGCAAGGATGTTGGAGAGAAGCTGTCATTCAAAGAGCTGTCTCTGTGTCAGCGACAAGAATAGCTGTGCCGTGTGAGAGCTTCAGAGAAAGAAAATGCTAGGTAATAAGTCTGACCTACTAGGTCTGACCTAGGCAAAAGCTGACCTACTTTGTATGATACTGTGTCAGAAACTCAGTAGCAAAACTGCAGAGGACTGAGGGAGTGAAATAATCCAATTGAGATTCCATTTACTCAGAAACTTTCTGATCAGTAAGGCATTGAGCAAAACACTAGGGAGACTTAGAATCTTACACAATAATAAATCATAAAGATGGACAGACAATGTTAGTTCCTTAAGGGCACATACTGGGGTATATTTTTGTATCTCCCGAAGCACTTAACATTTTATTCACTGTTATATCTTCACAGTAATAGGCTCTCACTAATTATTGGTTGAATGTAAATATGAAATAAACTTGGTCTTTAAGGTAAGTCACCTCTGAGTTATGGGAATGCGGATTTACAGTATTACAGATTCTGAGACACAGAGCAAAAAGAATCCGTGAGGTTTCCTTGTTCACATATCAGGGTGTGTGTGTGTTTGGGGGTGGGTAATGAATTTAGGAGGGTTGATAAGCAAGAGCATGGGAAGTGAGAAAGCCAGAGATATGCAGGAAGTGAGGAGGCTGGCGGCAGCATCACATACACACAGAGGAAGCTAATGTACTGTTCTATTCAAATCAGGGATAACAGTTACATCTCCTTCCTGTACATGACTTTAACATGACATGGGGAAGCTCCAGATGGCCATACGGTCAGGGATGCAACCTGCAGGCCAGCCCCCACACACTCCATCTACCTGCTCTTCCCTTCTGACCTTATTTAAGTAGCCACATGGACTTACAGCTAAGATGTATTAACAAAAGTTATTTAAGAAGATTTTTGTGATGGTCTAAAATGAAAAGTAGCTTTTAAAAACATAGACAAGAAGATAAATAATGAGATAGATTGTGACTGTAGGAGAATTCAGAGGAAAAGTGTGATAACTAAAATAATAGAAATGAGAGTCCCTACAATAGTGCACCCCAAATAAAACATTAAACTGATTATAGACAGAAACACATTTTCAGAAATTAGTTCAGTTTAGTCTAGCAAACATGCTTAGTACCTATAAGGTACAAGTTGAAGAATGCAATAGTTTTATTAACTGACTGCCCAACATAACTTTATAATACTTTTCTCCTACAGATTTTGGTTGCCTGTTTTATTAATCACTGCTTCATGTGGCAACAATTTTATGATATTTTCTGTAGAGAGAATAGAAAGGTAGAAAGGGAATTCACTTTTCTCTAGCACGGTTAATGATAATTTGGGGGGGGTTATTTGATAGTTTAGAAAAAGTCACTTTCACAACTCATTTTTGGTAATATCATGTAAATTTTTAGGTTTAGGGAAAACACATCAAGTTGCTCTCACACATTAGCTCTATCTCCTCACTTTTCCCATACTTCTCTGCTTTCTCTGCTTTTAGGACATATTTCTATCATGATTCCGACCCCTAGCCCTTCACCTTTATAGCATGACCTAAGCCAGGACAGTTGGCAATAACTTAACTTTGGGGGAGGAGCTGAAAATTGACCACTGATTTTGGCAATGAGCAGTTTCTATGAAGTATAAGCATTGTACCTTGGTAAATGTTTAACAATGGACTCCCTGTGTGAAAAACGTCTCTAACTTGTAGAATTTGCCAATTCCAATGGTGTAAATACTCCCATCAGGTAACAATATCAAGCTACCAACATTTCCATTGCTAAATGCTGAATTGCAAAGACACGCACACAAGCAGCTCTCATGAGCCAGCATTGCTGGGCCCCAGCACACCATTGGGAAGAGGAAAGAAGAGCTAGAGTGTACAGCCTTGAGTAAAAAAAAACAGAGAAGTGAATGGAGTACTTCTTTCCCATTGAAAACATGAGGAATCTGAGAGAGGTCTGATGGGACTGTAATTTTATTGATTCACATCCCCCCCAAATAAATCTTATTTCTTTTTAAATCACCTTAAAATACAGATTTGTGATTGCCAAAAGCTAGCAATCACAAATCTGTATTCTACCTCTATGAATGTACCTATTCTAGATTACTTCATATGAATAGAATCATATGATTTGTGATTCTGTGGCAAGTTTCTTTCACTTAGCATATTTTCAGTTTATCCATGTTGTAGCATATAATGTATGAACACTTCATTCCTTTCCATGGCTGAATAACATCCCATCATACATGTATATTACAATTGGTTTGCCCACGGACATTTGGGTTATTTCAACTTTTTGGCTACTGTGACTAGTGCTGTTATAAACATACATGTACAAGTATTTGAGAACTTGTTTCAGTTCTTTGGAGTATATATGTAGGAGTGGAATTGCTGGGTCATTTGGTAATTCTATGTTTAGCATTTCGAGGAATTACCAAAATGGTTTCCAAAGCAACATTCATTTCTCTTTCCTGTGCATAGGTTTTCTTTTTAAGAGAAGCAGCTATTTGCTTTCAGCAACAAAACAGAAATGCCACTCACTTCCTTGGATTTGGCATACTCTAAAATAAATAGAAAGTTTTCAATTCTGGCTGTGTACCACAGAGTTTAAAAGAAAAGGAAGAAAGGGAAGGAAGGAGGGAGAAGGAAAGAAGGAAGAGAGGGAGGAAGGGAGGAAGAGGGCCAGGCTCCATCTCTAGAAGTTGTTTCAATAAATCTGGGTTGAGCCACCCCAGGTGACCCCAAGTAACTCCAATAGCAGCCAGGATCAAGAACTACTATTCTATATGAACTCAAGGAAAGTAATGCAAAAATTTTCCCCTTGAGAATAGAAATCATTAAATTGTAATGAATCTAGATCTAATTTTAATTTCTTAATTTCTTTGTCTATTTGATTCATAGCCATGTAACTGCACCTAGAATTATGCTTGGCACAGAAGTGGACAGAAATAATTGGCTTAATGTTGAGTATCCAATTTTATTTTAAGCTTAAAATTAGTGATATTTGACAGTAATTAATAATCTTTAAGTGACATTAATATATTTAGCTACTGATACGAGTTAGGAAATCAAAGGGCAACATCTCCAATTTAGGATCCCCTAATCAGATGTTATTCTTGAATACACTATCTTTCCCCAGTTATTAACTGTTGTGTTTATTAGACTTCCTGTATAATATTGGCAGGGAATTATTTCCTCAAATGGCCATAATTTTAAAGTCTGAAGGTCTGATAAATTGGAGGTAAAAAGATAAGATGATCAAATACTGGCATTTACTGGAAATGTAGTGTGCAATAAGAAGCTCTCTATATTTATTTTTAAAACCTGCATCCTACCTAAATTTCCTAGTTTATTTGTTTTTAGTATTAAAGGTCATTATTTTTCATCCCCAGCCCGTTATCCCTCTTTCTCTTCACCTTGGAAACTGTCCTTTTTCTCTCTTTGGAAATACATTTTTCTGATATTACAGTAAGTTATGTTGTGTGGGTTTTTTTCAGTATTATTTTGACAAGCTTCATTCAATCCTTACCAGTTTTTATAGCAGATCCTGACAAAAATGCATTTTCCTAATGCCATATTTTTCCAAATAAATTATAGGTTATAGGTTTCTGAATATTGCCATAACAGCAGATATTTATACCTAAATAAGCAATCGATTTTAAGATCTATAGCTTTAAAAAAAATAGCTCTGTACATTCCAGAATTACCCCTTACACTTAAGTGCCTACGAGCCACTAGAGGCTTCGTATTACTCGGAGGCCGAAATTTACGCAGGGCTCACAGAGCCCGCTTCTCCCAGGCCACTCTCCAGCTCTCATCTGAGCAGTGCCCAACCAAGAAGCCAAGACGCAGCAAGGCCGCAGGGCCCAAGTAAACTCAGGACTCGGATTCCTTGGTGTCACGTGATCCCAGTCCAACGCTCCGACTCTCCTACTGGGAGCACCGCCCTTCAGCTGGTGCTACCTGATTGGCCACTGCTCTCGCGGTCTCCTGGGTGACGGGAACGCAGTAGCCTTCTTGGAGGAGACTAGCTGCGCCTGCGCACTTTCTGGATCGCGCCGCAGCTCTATCTTGGAGATGAAGGTAAGTAACTTACAAACCCCGGGAGGGCCGGACCACTGGTCTTTCCCTCAGCCCGCCAAACGTGGATTTGAGGATAGCGGTGAGGGACCCCCCCTTCCCATTCCTCGACTTCCGAGTGCGGGGACTGGGGAGAAGGATGACCAGGGAGGCAGAGAATAGGGGCGCAGTTGAAGGAGCGAGGGGAAAGGAAAGAAAATAGGAAAGAAAGCGGAGTTGAAGTGGTGCAGTGAGAGGAAACTCCGTCAAGGCCGGAAATGAGCACACTGGGTCCGTAGAGACCCCGAACTTCGCTCCTCGGAAGGAATGGGTCGTGTGACTGTGTTTGCAGGGTCGCAATAAAATCGACTCATTCAGGTGTCACAAGCTGCCTCATTTCTTACAGCAAAACCCCTGGCAAGCCACGCAACTGACCAGCGCCTTAAGCAGAGTGAAAAGCAGCCGAAGGCATAATGTCTAGCTGTACTGCCTGTACTTGGTCCTGTTTACAGACCATCTGGTGGCCAGTGTACAGTATTCACGCGGAAATCTGCACACGCAGGTTTAGACGCTCATGAGCGTCGTTCTCTGCATGCACGGTTTCCAGGCGTGGGCTTCTGGTGCACCCTACTCCTGGTCACTGGCTGCAGCTCCTTCACCTTCCCGCTTTCCCGCAGCAATACCCCCATGCCCTGATCCGGCAAAGAAATGGAAGCTTAATTTAAAGATTATTTTATACGTCCTAATGCTTCCTCGAGGCTAGTAGTGTGGAAATTAGAATTGACAGACTGGTTATCACAACTTGCGTATCTGAAGCTCTTCATGACTTATGAAGTATCTGAAAGTGAGGAGATATTAGTATTCCTGTTTTAAAGTTGAGAAATCTGTGCTGGAGGCAATTTAAGCGACTTCCTTTAAGCCCTACAGGTAATGTAAAAAGCAAAATTGACCGGTAAATCTTGGTTTTCTGGTTGTGAAGTTAGCACCATTTCCACTGCACCATATATGGAGCATCTATATAGCTCCTTTGAAGAAAAATAGCATTAAGATCCCATGGCAGTCTACCACGAAGCTAGTGAAATTTAACTTTAAGGATCCCTCTTTTGCATGAAGGAATTCTAGGGCAATGTAGTCACAAAATTGCACAAGTTAGGTGCTTTTATACTCTTTTTCTTTAAGGGTGTCTTCATGTACCACAAAATTGGACATGCCTGTGATTGTAGCACACTTCTGTTTTCAATAGTGGCGGATTTCATCTCTTTACCATATGAAATACCTATTGATTAGTGGTTAATTTTGAGCATTGGAAGAATTGCCACTGAGACATTTAAGGCACCCATGGTAGTAGGTAAACTTCATATGCTTAATATGGACACCATTGTTTAATCTGTAATTAACCTAATATTAAAATCTAAATTTTTTTCATTTATGTTCTATGTTCCTAGGTGTTTGATCAGCACTGTTTGATATGAATATGTGAGCCAGTATAATTAAAAAATTTTCATAGCCACATTAAAATATTTTTAAAAACAAAATTAATTTTAATAATATATCCAGTAAATCCAAAATATTATGATTTCAACATGTAATCAATATGGAAGTTATTAATAAGATGATTTGCATTCTATTTTGCACAGTCTTTGAAATCCAGTATCTTATATTTATAGTATGTTTAAATTTGGTCTACCCACATTTCAAGTCCTCAATAAAATGTTAAGTTCACAAGTGGTTTGTGGCTTCTGTAACCACAGTTCTGGATTGTCTAAGTGAAAAGAATGATTTTTTGACTGATACTTGGTCCAATAGCCAAATTAAACACACTTAATGATGAAGTAAGTATAACTGATGGATAAAGGGGGAAAATAATTTCGAACAAAGTATGTCCATTTTGCATTTCTGTCATAGTTAAGATTTCTCGAATAGCAGCTTTGTTAAATTTAATCCCCCCAAAGTCATGCCACTGATAATTAGATAAATTCAAGTTTAAATTATTTTAATCTTAAACATCTATAAAACATGAAACATACATTTTTATAAAATATTCAAAAACTTTCAAAAGCAAAAATGTTTTATAATAAACTCCCCTTGATATATTGAGGTCCATACTTTACCAGAGGGTGATTTTTTTGTTTTGTTGGTCGGTTAATTGTTTTGTCTGTCATATTGTTGACTTCCTTTGGATAAGCTGTAACATAAGCCTTCACCATCCTGCTGAGTCCTGCTGTTTTCATGATCATATTTTGACATCTTTTCTGACTAACCATATATACTTTTTTTTTAAGTGTGTCTTCTCGCTGCTAGAAAAGACTTGGCTTGGCACACCAATTCAGTTTACCTGGCAGAAATCATCAGGAAACTACCTTGCAGTAACAGGGTAAGAAACTAGTGAATGTTTTTTGTAAATTATCCTGACTCCAAACTGTTGAATAATCATGCCATCTATTCAGTAGAAGTTGTGAGATGGTTGTATGGTGGGAAAAGTAATATCTTCATCTCCATTAACATCAGAGTTCATGGAAACTTGTCCCTGGAAATAACTTTTTAATAGATACAAATTATGAAGCTATGATGAGAGGACATTGAAAGCATTTATATGGCAGCTAAATGTTTTTATATACATAGAGACATAAAGAAAAAGAAACAGTGAAATCCTATTTTTGTGTTCTAATTGCTTTTAGAGCTGATCGTATTGTGAAAATCTTTGATCGCCATGGTCAAAAAAGAAGTGAAATTAACTTATCTGGGTAAGTACAGAGGTAGATCAAAAACTTTTTCAAGCTTTGTTGTCTAAAACATGAAAAAAGTATTGTCTTAAAACCAAAATAAAATGGAATTTTATAACATATATAACCTGTATCTCCTCGTTTGCTTTTTCCATTTGCAAAGGGATTTCTTTTTTTATACCATAAATAGTTAATGAGACATGTAGATAAATAGCTACAAGTTAGGGTTTAGAAAAACCTTTACATTCACTGGGAAGCTTAAAGGCAGGATTATGAAAGAGTTCATATGAAAGAGTTCTTATTTGAGTATAAATATGCCTTAGATGTGTATAGGCAGACAAAATAAGCCTGTATCACTGTAATATCTCCTGTATGATAAATTTATGAAAAACAGTTACTTTCACATACTTCTTAAAGGATGACTTTATCTGTCTTCAGGAAATCATTCCAGATTATGCTAAGTATAACTTAAGCATTTTTTATGACTCAGTGTAATCATTACCTACATTAGTTATTTTTGCTGATAGTCTCAGTGGTTATTAAGATATGTAAACACTCTCATCTGAATGGCCTTATGCTGCCATGGTTTTAAAATTTACATCTTTCTGTAGTGGATTGCCACCCCCTTTGCACACCTCTAACAGCCTTTCCAATTCCTGCTCTGCCTCCAGCAACCTGATGCCGCCATTGCTCTTAATTGTTGCCTCTGGTTTCTATACTCTGGGAAACAGACATCTAGGTAGTTATAATTGTGTCTTCAATAAAGTGAGAAGACACTTAGAAAAACTTTTGAGTAACTTGTGTGATCTTTATTACATAAGCTCTGTGACATCTATTTTGGTTACATAATGGCCTTAATTGTTTTTACTTCTGAATTCTTTTGCTTTGTTCATTATAGTTGAGTTTGACTGACAAGATCTCCAGATAAATAAAATGACATTATATATTGTCTTTACACAGATGATTTTTAAAAACAATCTGAAAGTTTCCCTCTGCTCTATTTCCCAAGTCTCTGAGGCTATTACAGAAAATTTAGCACATTTTTTTTAACAGTTTGAAGAATGACTGAAGTAATTCCCAGCTGTCTTAAGTGTAAATCTGTCTAAGAACAAAGAGTGCCAAAGTGAAAAATGCACGAGAGAAGAAAGGTTCATCCTCGAGGAATTTTTTAAATTATAATAAACATTTTGGAATAATTTTGAATAGTAAAAAACATGTTAAACAGAGCATTTCCTATTTAGAACTATTTTGTCATCTCAGTTGAATCACTCTTCTCATTCCATTAAGATATAAAATGAAACTAACATTTCTTACTTATCACTTCAGAATTCAGTCTTTTCATTGTTTGCAGTACTATATCTACCCAGCCTTGAACTCTTATACACAGTTTATCTAAATATGACTTCATTACATATCAGTTCCTTCTTTTTCTGTTTATAAGTCTGAAGTAACCTTTCAAAACTTGATCAAATGACCTCTTGATTCCAGATGGGCTTCATTTGTAGAGGTGCTTGATGAGTGTGTCTTACCAAAAGGCCAGGTCTTGTAGAGGATCCAAGGAAATCTGCTAACTTAAATGATATTTAGTCTACGGCCACACCACCCTGAACGTGCCCGATCTCGTCTGATCTCGGAAGCTAAGCAGGGTCGGGCCTGGTTAGTACTTGGATGGGAGAAAATGATATTTAAAATAGAATTAAAATTTTTCCATCCTCTCAATGACAAAAATTTTAAGTTAGTATTATCCAAGCACTGAACAGCTTGAATGGTCTCGACATAGACAAAAGTGACAAAGAGGTGAGTATTTCAGTTACTTTACTTAAAAAAAATGTACAGTGATGTTTTCCTTTCTTTTTAAAAAAGTAACTGTGTTGCTATGGATTGGGATAAAGATGGAGATATCCTAGCCATGATTGCTGAGAAATCTAATTGCGTTTATCTATGGGATGCCAACACAAATAAAACCAGCCAGTTAGACAGTGGCATAAGGTAAGGATAACGTTTTAATTTTTAAATATTCACTTGGAGATATGATTATTTGTAGGTTTGATGCTAACAATACTTAGTACTTGCTTATAACAACACATTGATGAATTATTTTCCTATAAAAGAAAAAGTTCATGTTGTTATATTTATGTAGTCCTATTGATTTTGCCCATTAGTTAGATTATAATTGTTATAATGTAAAAATATATATAGCTTCTTAAAAAGTTGTTTTTGATGAAACAGACTGAAAAGTCCAAAGATGAGAGAAAACATATTTGGTAAAACCTGGAGGTGGGATTGGTTACAGGCATGGCTGGACCTCGAGGTTCTGATGATGCAGTTAAGACTTTTTATCTCTTGGCATTTCCTTTCTCAGTGTTTTGTTCATTCTAAGTCAGACACTCTCCAGGGCTACTGGCAGCTATTGGCTTATATCATTCTTCACCGCAGGTTATGCCAGGGAAAAGAGCCTGTTGCCATTACATCACCAGTGTCCACTCAGTTCCTCGGGAGGTCTGAGTGGAGTAGGCAGGGCTATGGAATTGATAATTCCACCAAGTGAGGAGTGGGGTGAGGTTTGGCGATTCTCAAGTGGAAAAAGTCAGGCAGACAGAATCAGTTTCAGATCTCTGCTAAAATAGAACCATTTGCATTTTCCCCTTGGAAAAGAAACACTTGTCAGTATTTACGCCTTAAATTTTGCAGTTTTGACCTTGGACAAGTTTCTTAACTTCTCTCTGAGCTTCAATTTATTCATCTATATTAAGTGGATATAAAAGTAGTATTTGCCTCTTGGCATCATATGGCCCACAAGTGGGCAGGATGAGATCCCACGCATACCATGGGGTGTCCAATCTGTGGCCCACAGGACGCATGCTAGAATAGCTATGAATGAGGCCCAATACAAAGTCGTAACTTTACTTAAAACATTATGAGATTTTTTTGTGATTATGTGTCACAATGTATTTAATGTGTGGCCCAAGACAACTCTTCTCCCAGTGTGGTCCAGAGACACCAAAAGGTAGGACACCCCTGGATGTTCCCAGTTTATTTTCCAAGGAGTAACAACCCAGAGGAAGCAAGGTGGCCATGCACTGTTTCCCTTGACCCACCAAAGCAGAACACCAGGCATGTGCCCGCAGGCGATATTGTCTGCCCAATACAAAGCCTAGGAACCTTCATTTCCTGCTCTGTTACCCATCAAAGGAATCCTGGGTCTCCCAGGAATGGGCCTCAGCAGTACTCCTGTCATGCTCAGTGATCGTCTGGGAGCAGCCCATTGGAAGGCGTGGCCCCAGTACATTGAGGTGATGGATTCCAATGCCTATCAGCTGGTGCCATGATCAGTTCCCTTTCTGTAATCGAAGATCTGAGAGGCATATTCTCATGGCTGCCACACCTACTTATACAGATAGAGAAAAATGCATATTTATCTTTATTAAAAAATGTCTATTGATTGGTTGATTTTAAAGAGAGAGGAAAGGAGAGAGAAAGAGAAACACTGATTTGTTGTTCCACTTATTTATGCATTCATTAGTTAATTCTTATGTGTGCCAACCAGGGATTGAACTCACAAGCTTGGCATATTGGGATGATGCTGTAACCAACTGAGTTACCTGGCCAGGGCCCATACTTCTTTTATAACATATGTACTTAGTAGAAGAAACCTAGTTCTTGGTACATAATATTCCCTTACTGATAACAAATTTTAAACTAAACATTTTATTACATTCACCTACCTAATGCTACTCACTTCTCATATACTTTCAGTGAATTTTTGTCTTGCACATATCATCATGGTTTTATGGCCTTTCACTAACTCAACATGGTTGAATGTGTAATTTTTAATGCTCAAATTCTCCTTAGCCAGACAAAGCCCCTTTAAGCTTATGCTTTTGTCCTTTTACTGCTGCCCTCAACATACTTGAAAGCAGTGTTGCTTTCTGAAAAGAGTAACCTGATCGGTGGTCCTCAGTTTAGCTGCCCCCAAATCACCTGGAAAGCTTATTAAAATGCAGGTAGCTGGGCCCCGGCCGGCTGCTGGGTCGATTGGAGTGTCATCCCACACACCAGAAAGATTGTGGGTTTGATCCCCAGTCACGGTGAGTGTGGGCAGCAACCGATTGATGTTTCTCCCCCCCCCTTCCTCTCTCTCTAAGAAATTAATAAGCATTTCTTCGGGTGAGAATTTTTTTTAAATGCAGATAGCTGGGCACCACCAGTTTCTCATTCAGTGGGGCTGGGGTGTGTTCTGAGAATTGGCATTTCTAAAGCTCCCAGGCGATGCTACGGGTCTGGGATTGCATTTTCAGAACCACTTTCTAGATCCACTGTGATTTCATTCCTCAATATATAGAATCAGGAGTCCTGATTCCCTTCAGTAGGGAATTATACTCTGTTGTCCTAGAAAGCACATAAGAACTGCTGGTGGGCAAATTGCTTTTGACTTCCTTTTGAGCTACTAGTAGTAGTGACAGAGCTAGGAAAAACATATGTCCTTCATGAATTCCCAATGATTTTTCCAATTTAATATATCACATTATTGGATCCTACTTTTCTTAAAGCACAGGGTGTCATTATCCATTAAGATTTTTTACCACATTTAGAGTTACAACTGTCATTAGCAGACAAATTAATAACCATATCATATGAAACTTGAGGTTCCATTATGACTGAATTGAAGTCTGTGTTCATTATACATTTCTATTTTACGTCTAACTGACCCTACTAAGTCTTTTAGTACTTAGTCTTTGTCCTAAAGCAGTAAGTTGTAATTTTGTACTTTAGCTTCTAAATAGATGTTAAAATTATTCATGAAGGACTTTTTGAAAGGACTATTTAGAGGTTATGATTGTGAATTGTTTAGTAATTTATATCTTAATGTTACAGGGATCAAATGTGTTTTCTTCTTTGGTCGAAAGTTGGAAGTTTCCTGGCTGCTGGAACTGCTAGAGGATGTTTGCTTATTTATAATCATCAGACATCTCGAAAAATTCCCATCCTTGGTAGGTTATAGTTGGAAACACTGCTGAATATTTGAGATGCTTTACATAAATGTAAACTTTACTGCCTCTGATTTTCCTGATATTGCAAGGGAAATTCTGTAGTATGAAGATGCCCCTGGTCATCCCTCACATAGAGCTAAACTAGAAGATCCTTCTTCATTGCCTACTAAGAATTTCCCAGGCTTACATAGAATAGTAAGCTCTATTCTGTGTAAGACATTCTATGTATTCTATGTATGCTCTGAGGTCAAGGTCAGCCTGTGTCTTTGGCCACCAGTACGTTAATGACATAGCTTCCATCTGCCCCTTTCTCTCCTAGTTTGTACGTCTGGACATGGAATAGCTCATAGGTGTATCAGCACATTGGTAGGTGGACTAAAACATCTGGTGACGGCTCGGACAGAGTATATCCGGATTCCTAATTCTGACCCCTCATTCTCTCCTAACAGCAGTTTAATGTAGGTGTGGACTGTGAGTTATATTTGCCTCAGGTTATATGACCAGAGGGTGGGTGTTTGTTTCTTGTTCAATCTTCTTGGTTCTTCAGTCTCTGATTCTCTCAACCTCTGGTCACTTAGCATCTGCCCTCTGAATACACAAGAGGAAACTATTAATTCTTTTCAATTATTGTAAAATCATGCTGGTGAATGGTGAAACTAGCAGGCTAAATTATATCCAAATAGCCAGAAAAAGTATAATTGACTGCTAATGAAGGAATTAAACTCTGGAGAAGAGAGCCCACGAACTACTTGACAAAGTCCCTTTCAACTAAGGACATTTAATCATTTTAAATTATCTTCACATATGTGTACATCTGTAATGTTAATATTTTCAGTGCTGTAGCTAAGCAGTAATGTTATTGATCCATTGGAAAATTAAACTAAAAACTTTTGAGTTACAAAAAATCAACTTTCACCATGTAAATTAGTCAATTTGAATTCAGTTAGGCACCCCACTTCATCTGCAGGTATGTCCTACCAGTTATTTTGACACTTGAAGTTAAGAAAATAATTTGTCAGTGCCCTGACTGGTGAGGCTCAGTGGGTTGGGTGTCATCCTGCAAACCAAAAGGTCACCAGTTCGATTCCTGGTCAGGGCACATGCCTGAGTGTGGGCCAGGTCCCCAGTTGGGGACGTGCAAGAGGCAACCAATTAATGTTTCTCTCATGCATCAGTGTTTTTCTCCTCTTTTCCTCCCTCCCTTCCCCTCTCTCTGAAAATAAATTTTAAAAATATTTTTTTTAATTTATAAGAAAATATTTTGTCAAAGCATGATTATTTTGTGTCAGGTATTTGTCACTTACACATGATTTTATGTGACCTTTACATTTAATATAAATAGTGATTCTGCTCTCAGACTTATTTATTAACTAAAATGGGCCTGAAAAGATTCAGGTTAATTACATATCTTAGGTTAAATATATAGCTGTCTCTTTCAGAGTTGGTTGTGATTTGTGGCTCTGCTTTTTTCCTTTTAAATAGCTTACTTTCCTAAAACCAAGCCATTCCATTTTAGATACCTACTACATGGTAATGTGATCTGTCAGTGTTTTACAGGAACTAAGTATCTGTCACCTTTGTTTTATCTTACATTGATTTATTTCCTTGAACTAGACTAGGTACAGGCAGTTCTCATTTTGCTAGTTCTTATATACATAAATTTCATTTACTACAGCTTAATTGTTACCAGTCTCCCAATAACATGGTTCAAACTTCAGTTACCTTAGTATATTAACTATGAATTAACATGAATTAAATGAGTTTGATACATATCAAGTGCCCAGCATACTGTAAGTAAACACACAAAATGTGTTAACTATTACTGCTGATGTTAAGGCTAACCTGAATTCTGAGAAGTGGAAGCAAAAGGGTCTTGAGGTATAGGAAGGAGGAGAAAGAAGAAATTTCCTCCTCTATTTCTTGGTACAGAAAGAAGTTTGTCTTTGGCATTTTCCACCTCTCTTCATGTACTCCTTTTCCCTTCCTAATGCCCATCGCTTTGGATATCCAGTTCTGGTGTACCACCCAAGTCCATTCATCTACGATCAGCAAAACATCCTGTATCTCAGTCTCTGAATGTTCCCTTTACTTCTGTGCTCTGGTCTCCTGATTTAAAATGCTGTCTATTATCCTGACAACTCCCCTATTTATCTCTTCCAAACTCTAGACTCATGTATCCAACTGCTTACTCAACATCTTTGATGAGAGGTCAAATGAACACTTCAAATTTTAATATCTCCAAAACCATTTTGATGCACAGCTTTTCCTCTCATCATCGATGATATTTCATCCTTTTAGATTTTCAAGCCAAACCTTAGCATCATCCTTGACTTTTCTCTCTCTCATACCCTCCATATCTAATCAGCCAGAAAATCTTGTACAATCTATCTTCAAATATCTCCAGAATCGAGCCTCTTCTTACTGCCTCATGGTGTGGGTCTCAAACCTCTTCCACCTGAATTTCTGTAGTCTCATAACTGGTCCCCCTGCATCATCTCTTGCCCCACTGTAGAATATTCTCAACCCTAGGGTCCAGAGTGAGCCTTCTGCTCGGAACTCTCCAGTCATTCTCCCATCTCATCCAGAGTCAAAGCCCAAGTCCTCACCAAGGCCATCCAAGCCCTGCACGGCCAGGCTTCTGCTTCATCCCACACTCTTCTCTCCTCCCTTCCTCTGCTCCAGCCCCACTGGCCTCTCACACACTGGGCACACTCCTGCTCAGGGTCAACTCAATGACTATTTATTTAGAATCCACTTTCTGCATAGGTACTGTATAAAATTCTGTAAGGGGTACAAAGAATAAAATGCACATGGTCTCTTCTCAAAAACAGCTAAAATTTCTAACACGTCTGTAGCACTTCTTACATGCCTCAACACTCTTCCAGGTGCTTGAACTCATTTGGTCCTCAGCCCTATGAGATAGTTCCCACCGTTAGACACAGATTGTGGTGGTGTAACTAAGGAATAGACAAGGGTTGAGGAATTTACCCAAGGTTCTGCAGTAAGTGCTGAGCCTCTTATTCAAGATAGGCAGTCTGCCTCCAGAATCTGTAGACTTAATTAACCTTGGGACTTTTGAGTATTTGTCTGTTCCAAGACCTTCAATAAATGCCCATAATATCAAGCATGTGATTTTTGCACTGGCTAGAAGCCTCCATAAAAAACTATCCTGATAGTAATGGTTATTTAATATTACTCCAGCTAAGTGACTTAATTCTTAACACAAGTCTCACTAAGGTGCATTCATATTTGACCTCAGCATTATCATGAATCGCCGTGTTCTTTAGCTGTATATGACTAGTCCAAGCAGTCAGTGTTGAATGGGTCTACCCACCACGAAGCCGAATATCAAAACAGAACTTCAGTGCTTTGGGATTTACTTCTCTTGAAGCATTATTGTTACAGGTTTGGTGATAATGGTAACTAAACAAACTTGTCAAGGAATAGAATATGTTTTTATTTTAGGGCCTATGCTCATATCCACATAAAAACTTGGAAAACATTATAACCCTCATATACTGTTATCTTGAGTTACAAACTGTAATAAACTGTTTTAAATAAGATTTCTTAGACACTAACTGATTTGATAATACATTAAATTCCTTGTCTGATTTCCATGGTATATTACCTAAACTTTCAGATTGACATTATAGATTTCTTAATTACTTTTTGAGAAATCCATGTGTTTGTTCAAAAATCATCTCTTTTTCAGGAAAACACAGTAAGAGAATCACATGTGGATCCTGGAATGCAGAAAATCTGCTTGCTTTAGGTGGCGAAGATAAAATAATTACAGTTAGTAATCAGGAAGGGGACACAATAAGACAGGTAATACTGTAACATCTCTTCGGTCTGATACATTCAAATTCCTACCTAAAATAAAGTTTGCCTATCAAACCTATCTATAAAACTTTTAAATCTCTATGTGAGATAGTATATAATAACTTTATATTCTAAACATCAAAAACTTTACTTTTTCTTTAATATGACTATTTTATCCAGATATCCTCCTTTGTGTGTTTCCCATTGTTTAATATTAGCGTGGATTATCAGCACTGTGGCTAGTCAGACAGTATATTTGTGAAATAACTATTTTATATATGTATGTTTATCACATAAATGTTAATAGCTATACTCAGAGTCATGTCTGCCTAATTCTACACCCACACCTTTAACCAATGTGTTATATTATTTCCAAACTAACCCTAATTAAATTTAATTTTAGGATTAAATTTTACTATTGTTCAAATTTCCCATTTGATTAGATCTTCAGTGGCTCCTCCTTTAGGGAATTTGTATTACCAACAGCTACGTAATCTCCCCAATGGGAAAACTTCACCTAAACTACTGGCTCATGACTTAATATTGCTAGAGAAATATGAACTAACACATTTCTAAAAATAACTGCTAGGTACAGGACACTGTGCTGTGTGCTTTAGAAGTATGAGCTACAACCCTGTATCAGTTATCGCTGAATAAGAAATTACTCTCAAACGTAGCAGTTTAAGTCAGTAAGCATTTATTACTTCACAGTTGTTGTGGGAGAGGAATATAGATGCAGCTAAGCTGAGTGCTTCTGCCTCAAGTTCTCCCCTATTTCAATCAGTCGAGGCTGCAATCTCATCTGAAGGCTTGACTGGAAGATCTGTTTCCGAGCTCACTCATGTGAATGTTGACAGAGTTCAATTCTTACCAGTTGTGAAGCTCAGGGCCTCAGTGCCTCTCTGGCTATTTAGTGACTAGAAACCTGCCTCACTCTCTTGCCACGTGGATCTCCATCAAGTGCCTCGCAACATAGCTGATGGAGAAACAGTGCTAGCAGGCATTCAAGGCTTACGCCACAATCTCTTCATAAATAACCTGATTTCAAAATCATTTTTGCCATATTCTATTCTCTGGAAGTGAATCCCTAGACCCAGCCCCACCCTCAAGGGGGCAGGGATGGGGATTAAACAAAGGCATAAAAAGCAGGAGGTGAGGATCATTATGGGTCATCTTGGAGGCTCCCACCTATAGGCCCCTACCCTTGAGAAGACAAAACTAATCGTGATAAAACACATGTGGCCTCATATGATTGCGAAATCTTGTCATGTAGTTTGTAAGTCCTATCGCACATGTGAGATGGAGGAGATGAATGAAAGTTGTATTTGTGAATCGTTAAAAGAGAGATGGTGATGTAAGTTTGGGTGTGGTAACAGAGAGACCCAAAACTACAAGGGCTCTAAGAAGATGGCAGTTTGGGTAGGTTTTTTCCCTCTTTTTCTCATGTAGCAGAGAGGTGTAGGCAGGTCCCCTGTGTATCTCTGATTCACAAGGTTGTACAGAGTCCTGTGTTCTTCTCATCTATTGCTCCGCCTTTGTCAAGGGTGTTTTGCCCTCTTCTGCATGATTAAAACTAGCATACCCACACCACCCACACCTGCATTTCAGCCCAGGGCAGGGAGAGAGCGAAGTGGAGTGCATAACTCTGTAAGGGCCCTGATCTGGAGGAGACGTTTATTATTTCCATTCGTAGCATATGATTAGCACTTAGTCGCATGGTCACACCTAGCTGCTGCCAGGAAAGCTGCAAAGTTAGTCCACCTTCGTGAGCACACGTCCTGCTGTAACTCGTTTTAATGGATACCGTAAGACCATTTAGCAATGTGTGTCTTTCAACCCAGGCGAAACAGAATGAACAAAGATAAGAGGAAAAACTTATAGCTTGTTTATGGCTTGCTCAGAATGGCTTGGCTGAAGATATGGGCTTTGATTGAGAATTTACAGAAAGTAGGGCTGAGGGAGAAAGTTCATTCCCATACCTGGAAAGTTGGGAAAGTTAGGCTGAAGTAACTATCTCAACCATGTTGGACAGAACCATAGCATGATTAAAGTTGTTCTTAAGGAAGATTCATCTGGCATTAGTGTAAAAAATATTTCCTAAAAACCTTGTAATTGTGATTATTCTACTTCGGGACTAGTTAGAATAGTAGATACATGGTACAAATGCTTGAGCTCCCCACCCTGGTGTCACAGCAGACATCATCAGTAGGCACCGGCGTTTTTTCCCCGCTGAATCCCAGCAGGGCCTTGCAATACTTTCCCACATAACATCCCAGGAAGCTACTACCATTTAGCTGTTATTTACATCTCGGATAACTATTTCCTGTTTCTGATTGCCAAGAAGAATGCTTCCAGAATTGGACATACTACATAAGTTATCATGTAGTACGCAAAACATACATTGTTTTGTATTGCTTTATTTGGTATGGTCTTTGAATGGCCTTGACTTTTGACTATTCTATAGATCGCCATTGTGTTACCTGTGTGCAATATTTTTATTTATCCTGCTGAGGACTGTCTTGCTTCCTGAATCTAAAGATCGCTCTTTCATCAACTCTGGAAGATTCTAGCCATTATCTCTTCGGATATTACCTCTTGCCCTTTCCATTCTGTCCTTCTGGAATTTCTGCTAGATATATGTCGGACCTTCTCCTATCTCTTAATTCTCTTTTATAGTTGTTTTTGGCATTTTGTGTAACCTGGATAATTTCCTCCAATCAGTTTACTTATTTTTTCTTCCAATTTGTCTGATCTTCTGTCTATCCCATTGAGTGTTAATGGCTATACTTTTTATTTTTGGAAAGTACTTTGTAGTTCTTCTAGAAATCTGTCTGGATTTTTTTTAAGTCTTTTCTCATACTTATGAGTCCTTTTATGTCTTTAGTTGTTTTTAAAGTATTTATTTTATGATGTCTCTCAGGTAATCCTGTCATTTTCAGATCCTCTAACATTTGTTCTGGATGCACTGTTTCTTTGTGAGTTTTCTCATTTTGAACTGTGATCTCATATTCAGCAGGGCTCATTAGCTGTGGAAATTTTTTGCAGTGTTGAAAGACGCGTTGGGTTTGTTTTTGCCAAACACTTCAGGGAGTTTCTAGATCACTCAAAGTATTAATCTGAATCTCAGACCATAATGAGGATAGGAGTAAAGTCTTTGATTTCAACTTTTTCACCTTTTTTCTGATCCAAAGTAGAGCCCAAGTCAAATGGCTTCCTTATTGTCTCCTTTTGCCAGCTGCTTTGGATAGCTGCAGGCTTGCTTCCTACATGCACTTTGGTTTTTCGTTTGATCTTTACTTATGTCCCTGGAAATTTTCCTTACCTTCTTTCAGACTTATACTTCTAGTGAAATACCTGCTCTGTGTCATCAGGATTTCTAGATGTTTGTAGCAGTGGGGATGTCAGGTCATTAGTCCAACATATAACATAAATTAAAGCAAGGTACCTGTTTTATTATTCCAAGTGACTTTAAGCGTTGGGTTTATTTGTAATGATAATATTTTCATTCCTGCAGTCACCAGTGAGATTGGAGCCTAGCAACATGCAGTTTTCCATGATGAAGACTGATGACCGAACCCATGCTGCTGAAAACACAGTAAGAATTCTAAACCAAATTTACGCCCAAATTATTTTTTTATTTAATCCTTATTGTATTTTTTCCATTACCATTTAGTCCCCTTATATCCCGCTCCCCCCGGCAATCACCACACTGTTGCCCTTGTCCATGAGTCCTTTTTCCTTTTTGCTCAGTCCCTCCACCCCCTCAGCCCTGCCCCTCATGAGCTGTCCTCATGGTCTCCATCTGAGTCTGTCCCCATGACCAAGGAAAACTTTTGACACTAAGGAAACAAATGTGTCTCTCTTCTCTCAGGAGGTGTTGTGGAACCGCTGCCTCTCTCCTATATAAACTCCCAGATTCATGATGTTACGAGACAAAAACCGGGCCTGGAGTGGGTCTTCCCTGGGCTAGCTGGTAGTGTGTGGGTTCTTGACTTCATGTGGAAAGATCTCACAACACAAGTCTAGGTGATTCTGAGAGTATGTTAATAAAGCTGAGGACAAAACTGAGGACAGTGAAACAAGGAGGGGCTCAGGATAAAAGAAGCAACAGGAGAGAGCCTAAGTGGGGCCTCTTTGACTCACTGGGAAGTCAGATAAAAGGGGCTTTTGAAGACAGGTTCAGGGTTTAGCTGGGTTGCGCTGCTATTGCCCGTTGCGCCCCTGGTTGCAAGTTTAGTGGGGACCCTTAGAATATAAGAGCGGCAACCCTAAGAGGGAAGAAAGGTGTGGGCGTGCTCCTGGGAGGGAGAGTGCACCCCAAATTTTTTTAATAATTTCGTAGCATATGCTCTCTCCTTTTCTGGGGTGATTCAGAATCTACAGTGATTAATAAATTATGTCTATCACATATTAAACCATGTAGGCCCTTCTCTCAGCACTGCAAGTTGTTTTCCTGCTGCTGGCTACTTGGTATTACAGCAAATGAAGATATCTTCCTGTTAACACTTTTCTCATTCTTGTAGTAGCAAAAGGAGTAGGGGGTTCATATTGATTTCTATATGACTTTTTTATTTTCACTATCCGATGTGACCAGAGCTCTGGAAATAGTATTTCCTTTTCTTAATACCTCAGATGTACTTCCCTGCCGCATTTTAACATCCTAAAATCCAGACAGCTTTTACAATCAACATGCCTATATTTAAGTGAAGTAATGTTTCTATTTCTTAAAAAGCTATTATTAAATTGGTAGTGACTTATGATTGATAGCTATCAGAATCAATGTAATAGTGGGATGGCCAAAAAGTCCATTTAATTTTTATCTGTAAAATAAAAGACATAGTTTTCATTTTCTCCAATAACTGTTGATTTGGATATTTTGAGTATGTTGGCTATCTCCCACATGGTATAACATTGATTGTTCTCAATTAATGTTTTAATTTGATCTCAACCCAACTACGGAGCATCGTCCAGAGAGAACTCTCTACCACAAAACTTCGCAAACCACTTTTGACACATTCAATCAGTCACAGCACCTTCTCCATACACTGCACAAATCTTTTTTTGCATTTCAGTTGCATTTTTACCTTTCTTGAAATAATAATGCATAATATACCAAAAATGTTGCATATTTTCTTCCATCTTCAATATTAAAATAGCTACACAAAAATTCACCAATTTTGATAAGTTTTTTTAAATGCATGCTGATATGACAGCTGTCACGATACAATCTAACAAAATTCTTTTGAATGAAGTTAAAGACAATTAAGCACTAGCAGGGCCATCATACAAAAAAAGACAGACAAACTTTTTGGCCAACCCAATATATCAAAGTGTTTCTCTTTTTATGTATATATTAATCACCCTTAATGAGCTCAGTTAAGTAATACACCCTTATCTCCCCAATACAATTAAACCCTCCACTGAAAATTACAGTTAAGTATTGGCTTGTGTGAGTAACAGAGGGACACTTGTCTAGTCACATTGACCTACAGGTAGTGGAAAGAGTGATGATATAAAAGGTAGAATATCCACATGGGCGTGGACCTGTCATGCCAGATGGCTCAAAAGCAGAATGACCTTTCAGGATGGAAGATTCTATATTCTGAATATGAATTCAGTCCTGATGAAACTGTATCAGACTTACAGTCCTGTATTGTATGATACTCTAATAGAGGTATAGAGAATTTTTAAAAATTATTATGCCTAGCTATTTTAGTACACTTCAAAGGCTATATTAGATATGTATAAAGACAAGGATTCTTCCCAGGCTATATGTTAATAAAATGTATTTTTTTAGTTACATTGTTTCTCTTAGTAATTGTAGCATTTAGCACATCTAAATTTGGCTTGTTTTCATGAATTACGTTCACATATTTGAATTTGCTTATTGTCTTTTCATGAAGTACTGAGTAATTCATTTAACAATGTCTTGATTTTTTTTTTTTTGGCAGATAAGTATGGTGCTTGGCAACAAAACTTTGTTTCTTTTTAATCTCAATGAACCAGATAGTTCAATTGATCTGGAATTTCAGGAGCACTATGGCAACATTGTCTGCTATAGCTGGTATGTGCAAATCATTACAGATCGTTACAGAAAGACATCCATGAGTTTTTCCTTACTAGTTTAATTTTTGCCCGAATCATTTTTATTTGTTTATATAACATTTTCTGGATTACAGACTATGATTCAGTATGTGAAACTACCTAGAGTGTGCTATCTGGCATATAGCCTCTGCTAAATAATATTCTCTACTTCATTTTAAGTTACTTGCTTATGTACTGTATTTCCAATGATAGTTAGTTTCCTTTTTTACTGCATTGTTGCCTTTGTTGCTCTAGGTATGGTGATGGCTACATCATGATTGGTTTTTCACGTGGAACTTTTGTGGTAATTTCCACTCATATTCGAGAGATTGGCCAAGAGGTATTTCAAGCTCGTGATCATAAAGATAGTCTAACTAGCATTGCAGTATCACAGACCCTTAACAAAGCTGCTACATGTGGTGACAACTGGTAAGTTATGTTTACAAATTCCTAGGAAAGCTTATATAAGGAATATTAAGAGAGTCAACAAGACTTTTGTAGCCAAAATGAATCTGTCATCCTGGCCGGTATGGCTAATTTGGTTGGAACATCCTCTAGTAACCAAAAGGTTTCGGGTTTGGTTCCAGTCTGGGCATGTACCCAGGTTGGGGGTTCAATCCCTAGTCCAGGTGCATGTGATTGCTGGTCCAGGTACTTACAATCCCTGGTCAGCACACAAGATCCCCAGTCCATGCACACTTATGGTAGGCAATCAGTTGATGCTTCTCTCTTACATCAGTGTCTGTCTGTCTGTCTGTCTGTCTCTCTCTTCCCCCTCTTCCCTCCCTTACTCCCTAAAAGCATTGAAAAAAATGTCCTCAGGTGAGGATAAAAAAAAAAAAGAATCTGTCAACCATACTTTCCTGCTCTCTAGGAACATATTTGCAATGAAAATTTCTAACACTCCTTGCCTTTCAATCTCACAGCAAAATCTAAAATACTAAATGTATACTAAATATAAAACCTGAAATGGAGTATGCTTGAAAATCACTCTTAAAAATAAAATAGGAGACTTCCACTCAAGATGGAGGCATAGGTAGACACGCCTCGCTTCCTCTTGCAACCACAAAAAGAATTACAACTAAATCTTAAAACAAATAACACCCAAAACTGTCAGAAAATCAAACTGTATGGAAGTCCAACAACCAAGGATTTAAAGAAGCCACATTCATCCAGACAGGTAGGAGGGGCGGACGCGAGGAGATAGGATCTGGTGCAGAGAGGCGGTGGCAGCAGATTGGGTATGGGTGGTCCCATATTCACATATGGTGGATAAAAATTGAGAGGGATACCTTGGGAGCCAGCAGTCCCAGCCCAAGGCCAGACCTCACAGCCCAGGGTTCTAGCACCAGGAAGATAAATACCCATACCTTCTGGCTGTAAAAACCAGTGGAGGTTGCAGAGGCAGAAAAACTGCCAGAATCTCAGGACACCCCACTTAAAGGGCCTGCAAGGTCTTAAAATGTATGCAAGCCCAGCTACTCTGGGATTTAACACCAGGGCAACAGCTGGAAGGGTGCCAGTCACAAATAAGGAGTGGGCAAATGGACTGGAAACAGGGCAAGTGCCAGGCAAACCTCAGAAGCCAGGCGGCATTACAGTCCCCTCTTTGAGCCCTCCCCCTACACAGAGCCACAAAGCGGTGAAGCCCTACCATGGTGATTACCTAAAGCTCTGCCCCACACAATTTACAGGTGCCTTTTCCAGGGAGTCAAAGCAGCTCAACCTAATACACAGAAACAAACACAGGGAGGCTGCCAAATTGAGGAGACAAAGAAATATGGCCCTAATGAAAGAACAGAACAAAACACCAGAAAAAGAACTAAATGAAACAGAGATAGCCAACCTATCAGATGCAAAGTTCAAAACACGTGATCAGGATGTTCAAAGAACTCAGTGAGTATGGTAACAACAAAAAGGAGGAAATGAAGGTTACACTAAGAGAAATAAAGAAAAATGTACAGGGAACCAGCAGTGAAGGGAAGGAAGCCAGGATTCAAATCAACAATTTGGAACATAAGGAAGAAATAAACATTCAATCAGAACAGCAAGAAGAAACAAGAATTCAAAAACAAAATGAGGAAAGCGTAAGAAACGTCTGGGACATCTCCAAATGTACTATCATCTGAATCATAGGGATGCCAGAAGGAGAAGAGGAAGAGCAACAAATTGAAAATGTATTGGAAAAAATAATGAAAGAAAACTTGCTTAATTTGATGAATGAAATAGACATACAAGTCCAGGAAGCACAGAGAGTCCCAAACAAGTTGGACCTAAAGAGGACCACTCCAAGACACATCAAATTAAAATGCCAAAAGTTAAAAATAAAGAGAATCTTAAAAGCAACAAGAGAAAAGCAGACAGTTACCTACAAAGGCATACTCATAAGATTATCAGCTGATTTCTGAGAAGAAACTTTGCAGGCAAGAACGGACTGGCAAGAACTATTCAAAGTCATGAAAGGCAAGAACCTACATCCAAGATTACTTTATCCAGCAAAGCTTTCATTTAGAATGGAAGGAAAGATAAAGTGCGTCCCAGACAAGGTAAAGCTAAAGGAGTTCATTATCACCAAGCCCTTATTATATGAAATGTTAAAGGGCCTTATTTAAGAAAAGGAAGATCAAAACTATGAATGTTAAAAAGGTAACAAATTCACGACCATCAACAACTAAATGCAAAAAAAGAAAAACAAACTAAGCAAACAGTCAGAACAGGAACAGAATCATAGGTATGGAGATCATTTGGAGGGGGAGAGGGAGAGGGGGGGAAATGGTCTAGGGATTAAAAAGCATAATTGGAAGGTACAAAATATACAGTGGGATGTTAAGAATAGTATAGGAAATGAAGAAGCCAAAGAACTTATATGCGCAACCCATGAATGTGAACTATGGGGGGGGGGGCTTGCTGGAGGGAAAGGAGGTACTGGGTGGAGGGGGGGACAAATGGGGGAAAATTGGGATGATTAATATAATCAATAAAATATACTTAAGAAAACAACAAAATAAGCAGTTCTGGGTAACATGGATTAAGTAAACTATATCCCATCTCTCTCACTGGCTATATCCATATTTGGCTATAGAACCTGGATAGAATGCATAGAGCACCTATTTACAGACTCTGAAGTAAATAGTAGCAAGCAGATTGACAAAGAATACCAGAATTTGAAGTACGACTGAACCAGTGTTGAGTCTCCCATTTGTCTCTTAGTCTCAGGATTCAAGGCAGCCTGAAATCCAGAAGGCACCAGAGCATAGACAGAGGAGCTCTGAGAGAAGCTCTCTAGTTCTCGCTCAAGTTGCAGGCAAGAGAACTCCTAACACTCAAGGAGGTGGGGAAATCCAGCAGTTTTCTTTCTTGTTCTTCGTTCTCTCATGCCCTAGCAACCAAGCAATCTCACCACAGCAATGACAGCCACGGCAATGACTGCAAGGACCCACAGGACCTAAAACATGGGGGGTAACCTTCCTCTCTAATTGGAGAAGCTATGTTGTCGAGATGGTGGGGCAAACCCCTGTTGCTTATTTTTCTCGTCCTCCTGCTTGGCCACAGGCATGGGTGCAATTGTGGGAAGTACAAGGCAGGACATGGTAACTAGAGCCCCAGCTTCCAACTGGAGGACAAGAAATGGGAGTCCCAAAAAGCTGGAAAGTACTAGGTAGATCCAAGAGAGAGAGGAGCTCTGGAAAATGACCCTGTAAAGATATTTATGAACCAGATTTATCCCTGAGCTGTGTATATGTATCTCACCCTAAACACATACCAAAGACTGAAAACTGAACTAAGGAATAGGTCATAGCCCAGGTCCTACAGTGACCACTGAGTAGGCCATACAGGGACACATCCAAATACCACTGCAAAGGCTTTGAAAATGGAACTTACATTGAAACCATAGCCCACAGAAGACTATTTGAAATTTGTTGCCTTAACCCAACTGGGTTGATTGCCTGCTTTAAAAAAAAAATTAATATTCTCCATAGGATTTAAACAAGATACAGAGTCTGATAACATAATATTCAAAATGTCCAGAATATAATCCAAAATTACTTGACATGAAGAATCTGGAAAATTTCAACTCACTGTGAAAAGGTAATCAAAAGAAGCCAGGACCAAAAGGATAAAGATAGCTATTATAAAAATGCTTTTAGAGGTACAGACTATCATTCTCCAAACAAATGGAAACAGTTTCAGAAAAGAACTAGAACCTATAAAAAAAGAAGCAAATAGAAATTTAAGAACCGAAAAATATAAATAATGCAGTGCACCTAATAGCAGAATGGAGATCACAGAGTAAAGAGTCAGTGAACTTGAAGATAGACCAATAGAAATAGTCAGTCTCAACACAGAGGAAAAAACAGATTGGAAAAAGTGAACACAGCCCCAGGGACTGAAATAATACCAAAAGGTCTGGAAACGTCTCATGTTTGGCAAAAGACATAAACCTATTATAGAAGCTCAAAAAATCCCCAAAAGGATAAATCCAAAGCCTAGTCTCAGAGACATCATAAAAAAACTTCTAAAAACTAAGACAAAGACAATATCTTGAAAGTGGCCAGTGAGCAACATTTTGAGTGACAGTGGATTTCTCGTATTAAACCACACAGGCCAGAAGGCAGCATCACAACATTCTTAAAGTGCTGAAGGAAAAGAACTATAAACTGAAATTCTATATCCAGTGAAAATATCCATCAGTAATAAAGGGGAGATAATAACATTCTCAGATGAAGGAAAAGGAAAAGAATTTATTGCTAGCACAAATGCTCTGAAAGAATTGCTGAAGAGAATGATGTCAGAAGGAAATTTGGGACATCTCAAATTTCTTTCTGTCGAAGAACAACAGAAATGTTAAATAGCCTGGGTAAATAAAATGGGCTACCTTTTAATTTTGAGATCTTTAATGTATATGTGGCTACTGAAAGCAAGAATTATAATCTCTGATAGTGTGTTCAGATGCAATATAAGACAATTACAATATAAAGGGGAATGGATAGAATTCTTATATGTGATAAGATTTCTACTTCTGCTTGAAGTAGCCTAAATGTTGATTATAAATAGACTGAGAAATTAAATATGTATAGCTTATAATTGTAAACAAAAACAATTTTACTTAGAGCTCATGTTTAATTGTGTGGTTTTATTTTTTTTTTTCAGCATTAAAATCCATGAGTTGGCAGAATTAAAAGACATGTATGCTATAATCAACCTGGATGATGAAATTAAAGGTATTGATTTTTCTGAAGCAGATTGGCATTTTATCATCCCAATTCCAGAGTAGTATGTTTGTTACTGTATGGTTTACATTTTTGTAGGAGGAATACTATTAGCACCTTTCACTAGAGTTTCCTAAAATAGCCTCCTTATTTTAGTTATTATGTTGAGTCATACTCCTTGACTAGAAGGATATAAGTCCACTTTGATCCAGAGACATAGTAAATTTTATCCTAATTACAATGATAAAATCTAAGTTTTTATATATGTACCCTTTAAGCCAGTATTGAATGAATTAGTGCTCATGTTCATATGTCAATCCATGGTGAATTTCCTAGTCCAGATAAAGACTCTTTTTTTAAAGATTTTATTCATTTTTATTTTTAGAAAGAGGGAAAAGGAGGGAGAAAGGGAAAGAAACACCAATGTGTGGTTGCCCTGACGGGGAATCAAACCCGCAACCCTTTGGTTTGCAGGCCAGCACTCAATCCACTGAGCCACACCAGCCAGCACTAAATAAAGACTCTTTAAACTTAAAAAAAAAAAAAAAAAAAAGATTTTTATGCTTCTGTAGGTTAAGTGAAAATAATTTGCTTGTTTGCCTGCAACAGTATATCTGTTTTTGAATAATCCTTTGTTTTGTAAATTATTTCAGGGTTGGATACCTTGTCCTGGACAGATGATGGCCAGCTGCTGGCATTGTCTACCCAGAGGGGCTCACTCCATGTTTTCCTGACCAAGCTGCCCATACTTGGCAATGCCTGCAGCACAAGGGTTGCCTATCTCACCTCCCTTCTTGAAGTCACCGTAGCCAACCCTGTTGAAGGGGTATGAAAATGGTGTTATTTTTATGTTATTAATAAAATCAAAATAGATCTAGCAACTGATTCACTAGTTACTTTTCTATACGACAGGAGCTACCGATGACAGTTTCTGTTGATGTGGAACCCAACTTTCTGGCAGTAGGACTGTATCATCTGGCTGTGGGAATGAACAACCGAGCTTGGTTTTATGTTCTTGGAGAGAATGGCAAGTCGAAATCCAGTTGTTTTCTTCTCTAGCATAACTTCCTGGTCTCTTTGGGAAGCACTTGTTATCAAACTCTGGGTCATGTGCCCTACACTTCAAAAGGCCAAAAATCAAAATGTCAGTTTGGTGAAAGGAAAGATTTATTGATCAAGAAGGCGTCAACCAAGAATATGGTAGACTTATCAATGCCTCAGCTCTATCTTACCTGCTGGACCAGGCTAAGGATTTTTAAGCTGGACAAGAGGAATGGGAAGGGGAGTTAGGGTATAGTCCTTAGGTCTTCGGTTAATGTGTCAAGGAGTAGATTCTAAGGTGCTATCAGAAAGTCACGTGTGTCGCAGATGGTCTTGAGTCTCCATTGTTTTTTCCAAAGTAAGCTTGTAAATTATTGTCCTTCCTATGAAGAATCATTAACATTGAATTGAGATGTTATCTATAGATTCCCCCAGAACTGTCATGTAACCAGTAGGTCACAAATTATTGACCCAGGAACTGGTCACAGTCTCCCTGAGTTCCACAGTTTAAACCTATGGCTACAGGGGAGCGGGCAGGTTCATACAGCTTTGTGAGGGCAAAAGCAGACGATCTAACTAGTCTTTCACTCTTTGTTCCTTCAGACAGCTCTTTCTTGGTTGAAAGAGTTTTGTGAATCCTCTTAAGTTTTTGCATAATTTTTGGAAAGATTTTTTTCTTTATCTTTGTAGTGAAGACAGCTTGGTATAGGGGGCAGAGTATGAGCTTTACAATTAGGCCCTGGATCTAAATTCCCCTTCTGCCTCACTTAGTTAGATGACTGTAGACAAATTTTTTACCCCTCTGAGTCTTCGGTTACTCCTGTGGAAAATGAGGATCCTTCTATGTGTAAGGGGTTGTGTGGAAAATTAAATAAAATGTGTGCTCTGCCTTTGCATGGTGACTTTCTTATGTTCTCCTTGCTCTGGTAGCTACTTCACAAAAGCTGGTCCCCTCCCTATTTTACTGTTTGAATAATGACCATTAGCAAGGGAGCCTTGCTTTTTCTTCCCCTCTTTCTCCCCACCTCACCCCTTCCCCACCAGAGGTCAGATATCTTCAGCAACAGAGTAAGCCTGAGCTTTATTCTCAGAGTTCACCATCAAGCTTATTGTCACTAAGGTTTAATATTTGTTTTGCATGTAATTTTATTTTCTATTACTTTGTTTCATGGGAACCATGGTGGAATTCCTGAAGGCAACTTTATATGGCAACTAAGATTTTCTTCAGGATGGCTAAAATAAAAATTTTATTCAGAATATCCTTGCAAAGGTGCACATTTAAAATTATTTGCAAATATTTATATAATTTTATTAATATTTTAATTTGCTGTTCTTTTTCATTGCTAAAGGTGTTAAAAAATTGAAGGATGTGGAATATCTGGGGACAGTAGCCAGTGTCTGCCTTCATTCAGACTATGCTGCTGCACTTTTTGAAGGCAAAGTCCAGTTACATTTGGTGAGTATAATTTTGATGTCCTGCAGGCCTGCTCAGTTAACTTGGCAATGATGATGAACAGTTTCATTATTAAGAACTTTGGTCAGGAAGCAACCATGTACAGACTAGCTAGAAAGCCAGGTGTGGGTAAAGGATTAACAAAAACCTTTGCCCTTCTGCATCAGATGTTCAGTTAACTTTCCAGCTCTCTTCCCAAGAAACTTGGCAATTTATCAGCTGTGCTACATGCAACATTGCTTATGGTAAAAATGACCCTGTTTGTAACTTTATCTAGAAAATAGAAGTAAACTCTAAGAACTGATGGGAATGCCATACATCTGGGTTTCCTGGAATGTATTCACTCAGACATTTAGGGCATCTCACTTGTGGTATCCTTGAAACTATGCCTCTTGAGTTGTTCAAGGCATACTGGCCCTTGGATAAAGGGCTGCTATACCAGGGCGTATTCCACATCTATTTCTTGGCTCTTTGCTTCTGGGAAGCCAAAGGGATTAGACACTAGACAACTTTAGAGCCTGGGAAGACTATTCCCACTAAAGAGGGATCTCTAATGCTGCCCTGCTCGCAAGCTGTGATTCCTTTCTGATATCTTTGTGCATAAACTGGTCTATGGTAGCCTAGTGAGTCTGGTTTAATTGAACTGAAGAAAAAGATCCTCCCTTACCCACTAGGCAGTGCAGACTAGGTTTACTCAAATTAAACTATGAGCCACTACTATTCTTTGTTTTAGATAGAAAGTGAACTCTTGGATGCTCAAGAAGAACGTGAGACTCGACTTTTCCCAGCAGTGGATGAGAAGTGCCGTATTTTATGTCATGCATTAACTGGCGATTTCCTCGTCTATGGCACAGATGTATGTATTGTCTTCTTTACTGTAGAACGTAGGGCAACTTCTAATGTTTACTTGGGGACATAACGTTTATTATATATAAATATATAGTATATGAAAACATAACTTATAAATAAATATGTGTACAACACGTAGGTAGCATGATTTGCTAGTTCTGAGTGCTTTTGTGATTATAAGCAATTCTGAGAGCATAGTAAAAAGGGCAGACTTTGGAGTCTAGAAAATCTGGGTTTAAATATCAGTCCTTTTACGTGCTGATTGCTATATAACACCTCCAAGCCTCAGTTGCCTTTTCTAGATGCTTTAAGGATTTAATTTGATGGTGAGTATAAGACACCTCATTCCACCGTAGTCTGTATTTAGAGGACATTTAATACATACTAAAATTAATAGAATACTGAGAATCCTACTCCTTCAGTCTTGTGGTCCTTTGAACCACCAATGTCCTATACCTTTAAATACTACGTTAGCCACATGGAGATAAAGCATAATTATGATAATAACATCCAGTTTTTGTAAAAAGTTTTCAAAGATTTTTTGAAAGCCTATCATACCTGTTATCTTGTTTGGTCTTTAAATTTAGTCAAATTGGTAGAAAAGGTATTGTTTTTCACATCAGAAAAACAATTATTCACTGTTTTAAACATTCCATTCTCTCCCATTACATTGTTTTTTTAAAAGAGCATGTTTAAAGCATGCTTATTGCCATAGAGAAAATTTATAAGTTTAAGTTTGACCTAAAATAATCAGTCTTTGTGCTAATTTACACCGGTAGGGTAGGTTTAGAATATCAGGTAAAGTAGGGAGGGATACATGGGAAATAATATTAAACACATTTGTGTGACACCTAACATTGTAAAGCCCAATCTCACTGTCTCATTAACTCCATAAAATAAGCGGGTACATTTTAGAGAGAAGCACACTGAAGGCTGAGAGGTTCGCAAGTGTGTAGCAGAGATGGAACTTGAGCAAACAACATTTCGTGTTGTAAAATATCTACTTTTTCCACTATGCCACATGGCATGTTGAAGAACTCAGAGTGCAGTAGTCTGTCAATAAAGCACTGTTTATCTGTCTCTTCTTTTTTAAAAAATTGAGGTATAATTGACAGAGCGTTATATCAGTCTCAGGTGCACAGCATAATGATTTGATATTTGTATATATTACGAAGTGATCACCACAGTAAGTCTAGTTAACATTCGTTACCATACATAGTTACAAAATTTTGTTTCTTATGCTATATCTCATTCTTAAGTGATTCTGAAAATATTGGGGGTTTTTGAAGTATAATTGATATACAATAAACTACATAATTTAAAGTTTACAATTTGATAAGTTTTGACATTTGTATACACCTGTGAAACACCATCAGCTCAATCAAAATGGTGAACATATTCATCACCTCCAAAAGTTTTCTCATGCCCCTTTATGATTTCCTCCTTCCTGCCCTCCCCACGCCTTCTGTCACTGTTAGTTAGTTTGTGTTTTCCAGAGCTTTATGTAAATGGGATCATAGAGTCAGTACTCCTTCGGGACCGGCCTTGGTGTAATCATCCCGGGATTCATCCATGTTGCTGTGTATTCAGTAGTTCAGTCTTTTTTCTTGCTGAGTGATATTACATACCCTGCATGTGTATCATACTTCGCTCATCCATGAGTCGATGGATAGTTCCAGTTTGGCTTATTTATAAATACTCCAAAGCTGCTGTAATTATTTGTGTTTAAGTTTTTGTATGGGCATATGCGTTCTTTTAGATAAAAATACCTAGAAGTAGAATGGCTACATCATGTGGCATGTGTGTGTTTTGAGAAATTGACAAACTGGTCTGACTTGGCTGTACCATTTTCCATTCCCACCACCAGTGTATAAGGGTTCCAGTTCCTCTACATCTTCACAGTGGTTGCTCCACTGAGTGTGCAGAGATATCTCAGTGTGACTTTAATTTGCGTTTCACTACTGGACTGACGATGTAGAGGCACCTCTGTGCTCATTTGCTATTTGAATATCTTTAGTGAAGTGTCTGTTCAGATGTTTTTATTATTTCTTAATTGGCTTCTTTTCTTATTATTGAGTTTTGAGAGTTCTTTATATATTCTACATTACATTAAATAAAAGCAAGCAGTCACAGAAGACCACATATTGTGTGATTCCATTTATATAAAATGTCCAGAATAGGCAAATCTATAGAGACAGACTAGAGAGGTTGGGAAAATGGGGAATGACTACTAAATGGGGTTCCTTTTTGAGGTGATGAAATGTTTTAAAATTGTCATTAAGTGTTGTACAACTCTGTGAATATACTAAAATCCAGGGACTTGTGGGTGGCCTATATGGTAGGTGAGTTATTTTCAATAGGCTATTATTAAAAAATAAAAGTGAAGGCATCTTAAAAACAGAAAAAAGAATTAGACATACCTATGTAGCTCTGTCTGGTTTTTCTAATCTATCCCAATGATCTCTATGTCTGTGCCTCCACCAATACTACACAGTTTTGATTACTGTAGTTATTTTTTTTAAAGTCTTGAAATTACATAGACTAATTTTCCACTTTATTTTTTTTTCATAATTGTTTCAGCTGTTCTAGTTCATCCCATAGTTGCCATCCCATATGATTTTTAGAGTAATCTTGTCTGTATCTACAAAAAGTCACGCTGAGATTTTTATTGGAACCCAGCTAGACCTGTATGTCAGCTGCGGAGAATTAGCACGTTTACTGTGCTGCCAGTCCATGAGCACAGGATGCCGCCCCATTTATTTCGGTGCTCTTTGACCTTCGCACCCGTGTCCCGTGGCTGTTAGCACATACGTTCTGTGCGTGTCTTGTTAGCCCTACACCTAAGTATTTCATTGTTTTAATGATTGTAAATGATGTCATATTTTAAAATTTTGTTGTCCACATGTTCGTTGTTGATATGTAGAAATACAATTGATTGTATCAGGTGGGTTTTTTGGTTTCTTTTTATTTTAAACTTAATTTTCTAATTTGTCTATTAATTAATAACAAAAATATTTAAAATAATATGATTTGAGAGTTACTCTTAAACAATAAGGGTGTTTCTTTTCATTCAATTGAAAATCTGAAAATCAAGCTTTAACACCACTAAGAATACTGGAATTGATAGACAATCAATTTGATAGACAAGTTGAATCCCATGTATATTCTCATTTATTTTCTTCTGCCTGAACCTTGCAAATACAGCAAACATTGTTCTTGGACTCCTCCTTCATCAAACATACGACATTTTCTTCTCTTTAAATTAGAAAGCGTGTTAACTTAAGTGCTGAAAGTCAGTATTTTCTGACAACCTCTGCTGTTTCTCTGACTGAACTGCTTTAGACTGGTGCCATTCAGTATTTCTACATTGAAGACTGGCAGTTCGTTAATGATTATCGACATCCTGTTGGCGTGAAGAAGATTTTTCCTGACCCACATGGGACCAGACTAGTTTTCATTGATGAAAAAAGTGATGGATTTGTCTACTGTCCAGTAAGTCTAGAAAAGTTTGAATGTGTGTTTTTAAAAAATGCAACACATGAAGAAAAGTATTTTTAAATTTTTTTTATATGTAGACTTATTTTTTTGTACACAGAGCCAAAGATTATAGAATTTGTTATGTTTGTGATCTATTTCATAACTATTTACATCAAGAAAATGTTTTCCCATTTTTCTTTAATTTTTCATAGCGTCAGCCCTCAGAGAGAAAACAGTTATATTCTGTACCACTTTGAACCGTATTTACTATACATTATTACAGTATTTCATTGTATACATGACTTTTCTCTCCAGATATGCAATAAGCTTCAGAGGACTGAGACTATAGCCTGTCCTTTCCCCCTCCTCAATTGATTTTCTTCTTCCCTTAAAGGTCCTGAATACACAGGTAAGGTATTCTTGTATTAGATGATTAAAAACAGGTGGAACCATTTTAGTTACTTAATTTTACACATCTTTAACTTTCTTGAAAACAGATTTAGAAAAAGAAAATGTATTTTCACATCATGCACTATACTTGGAATTTGTATTTATTTCTGATCTCCAGTGAATGATTGAGTGTGTTCTTGGTCACAGTTCACACAGCCTACAGCTGCCGTCGGCCCGTCCTGAGTAACTTCACTGTAGAGAAGACACATTTCCCCTCACTACACACTGCGCTAGATGCTAAAACTTTCTTCCTTCTCTTTCCCTCTGTCTCTCCCTCCCTTACCTTCCTTTCTTTTTTCCTTTCTCTTCCCTTCATTGTTTTCTTCTCTTTCTTTCACAGATGTAGCAACTTTCCACAGGAGTGACCTGATTATGCAAACTTTTTAATCTGCTAGTTCTTACTCAACTCATTCCTCTCCCAATCAGAAAACCAATGAGGAAAACTGACATAAATGTAAATAGCCTTGAGTTCCCTCTACGCACTAAGGAAATTCAGTCTTGTACAGGTTTGCTTTCTGTAACAGAGCATAGGGAAGCAGAGCTGCCTTGCTTCCCCGTGGGGGCCACCGCAGGCGCCAAGTGCTGCTTAGGACATGCGGAAGGGTCGGAGGTAAATCAGGTGTCTGACTGCTGGAGGAAGGGCAAAGAGTACCACCTGCCTAAACAACTCCATACGTCTTTCTTCTTTTTACAGTTTTCCTTTCCATGATCATTTCTGTTACAGAGGCTGGTATGAGCTCCCTCACAGAACCGGAATGAGGTGTCAGTGAGTTTAGTTTTCCAAGCATGTTATCAGGAACAGGTAGCAGACATTAGTTAAAGCCCTGCCCTCTTTACCTCCCGTAAACCTTCAGGTCCAGAACTACTTCACTTGTTGCTGCTCATCCCCACCCCCTTTTCCAGTTCTAACCTGCAACTCAGTTAGGTGTTAAGAAAAAGCACCCTGGTGAAACAAAATCCACACAGAGAATACTCTGTAACAGCAAAGGCTCTCCCTCACCCAGTGTGTAGATGGGAGTTTGCTCTTATTCAAATTAAGATTTCATTGCTAGGTTAGAATCTTATGTGGCTGGACAAGATACCACAGGGGAGGGTTGTGCCCACAGGAGTAAATCCCTCTTTTAAATAAAACCCAGCCTTGCCTGTGAGCAAAGCCAGCCTTCCCCGTGGCCTCGGACACGGCAGGAGGCTGCACCAAGGCCCTTGGACTCTAGACCAGAGTGCTGTGCTCTTCATTTGACTTTCACGCCCACCCTGTTATCGTGTGCTAGTATTGCAGCTTAATCTTCCACTCAATTTCAAATACTTTTAGAGAAGCATTGCTTCTGTGATGTTCACATATGCAAATATATAACTGTCCGGACTACAACTGTTCTTTCAAATTCTTCAACTTGAAATTTCCCTTCATGTGTGTATGTATTCAACCTGTATTTCCTCAATGTGGACAGTAAGTGACTCCTGTTGTGTATTAGAATTGGGAGAGATGACTTTTTTCCTGCACATGCTCTAATAAAACAATCTATATGTCCCACCACCCCTTAAATGCCCGTGAAGGATGATTTGAGATATATCCTGGAAAGTCTAAAAACACGTTACCCTTGAGAGGCAGTAGAGTGTAGTAGTTAAGTACATGGACTTTAAAGACAGACAGACAGACCCAAATTCAAGATTAGTAATAATAACAACTAGTATTTCTGTACTGAGAACGCTTTACATATATCAGGGATCTCTTTCAATCCTTATAGCAACCCTGGAGATCAATACTCATATTGTTGCCATTTTACAGGTGAACAAACTAAGGCATAGAAAAGATGAGTTACTTGTCCAAGGTCACACAGCCAGCAAATGACATCATTGGTATGAGGCCAGAGGGGCTTCCTCCTGAGCTCTCACTCTGATTGACTTCCCAGTTTTCCCATCTACATAATGAATTCAGTTCTAGTACCTCTTTTGTAGGTCGTTGTATAAAAATCAAATGGATGATGCATGTAAAGCTTTTAGTACATATAATAAGCACTCAGCAAATGGTTACCCTTTAAAAAAAAATTCCACCACCAGTCTATTGGCACTGATTTGCTATCCTTACAAACTGAAAGTCAGTATAACCTAGTGGTTAGAAGCATAGACTAGAGCCACACTGCCTGGGTTCAAATCCTAGCTCTTCATCTTTCTAGCTGTGTTACTTAGGGAAAATTTGTCCATGCCTCAGTTTCTTCATCTGCAAATGAGCATAACAATAGTATCTGTAGACTGTGAGGTTAGAATTAAATGAGGTTACATACAAAAGAAATTGGTACAATACCTGGTAAGCAGCGCCATCCGATGGAAATAAAATTTTAACCACATATATAATGTTTAATTTTCTACTAGCCACATTTTTTAAGTTAAAAAGAAACAGTTAAAATTAATTTCAATAATATATTTAATCCAATATTATCATTTCAGTATGTCATAAGTATAAAAAATTATTGATGAGACGTTTTGTACTCTGAGACGAACTTCCTGAGATCCAGTGTGCAGTTTACACCTGTACACACCTTAATTCAAACTACACATTTCACTGCTCAGGGGCCACGTGTGGATATTAAATGGTGGCTATGGTGCTGAACGGCACTGCTCTATAGTATTCGTTATTATTTGCAGGAGTTTTCTATTTCATCTTTATTTTTAGAGGAAGCTAGGTTAGGGAGAAAGCAGGCATTTCTCAGCTCCACGTTCAGCATATATATCAGCTTACCTACTTGAGTTCACAGGAATAGGCGGACTGATTTTTTAATAGTTTTTATTACTGTAGCAGTACGTTTTATGTTTGTTAGGGTGCATTGTAGAGAAATTTTTGAAATAAAACATAGCCAGTGGAATTTATTTAAATTTGAAATCACATGAGTTAATTTGTTTCTTTTCCAGTTGGAGCATTTCTATGCCCAGTATTGAAAAATTTCTAAACACAGGTGCTCGTAGTTTAAGTTTCTGTCATCTTGAGCAGCTTCAGCTTTTTTTTTTTCCCTTTACTTGAAGCTTTGTGTCCAAGCTTGTAGTTTTTCCTGCAAATTCACCAAATTTTAGATCAAAGCCTTGATTTTCCATATGACTATCTTTTTTTTTTTTCAAGCCAGACCTAATATAGGAATGGGAGAAGAAATTTTCCTTCCTGTTATGGTTGAGTGTTGTTGGGTTGAATATGAGTCAGTAAGCCATGCCAGCTAAGGCTACAAATAGGCTCCTACCACAGCAAATGATAATGGTTTATGTACAGACTTGGGGCAAATCTCTAAATCCTTTTTTGTAGGTTAATGATGCTACGTATGAGATTCCAGATTTTTCACCAACCATTAAAGGTGTTCTTTGGGAAAACTGGCCATTGGATAAAGGTGTATTTATCGCTTATGATGATGACAAGGTGTATACTTATGTCTTTCACAAGGACACTATACAAGGTACATAATCACTTTTTTGTCAATTTGTTGATAAACTTCCATTGCAGTGAAATTGAAACATTCCTTTCTGATGTTTGTGCTGAGTATCTTTCAGCATTAAGATGTCTGTTTTATATACAGGATCCAAGGTCCTTTTGGCTGGTGGCACCAGAGTTCCCTACGCTCATAAACCTTTGCTGTTATATAACGGAGAGCTGACCTGCCAGACACAGAGTGGGAAAGTAAACAACATCTACCTGGGCACTCACGGCTTCCTCCACAGTCTAAGAGATGCGGGGCCTAAAGAACTGAGGCAAACGCTGACACAGACTTTATTGCTAAAAAGGTAGGGTTTTAAACACTTCTCATGAAGCTTATTTGCTTTTGTGATTTTAAAGGTCAACTCCTATTAAAATAGATGGAGATAATAGTATTTACCTCGTTTACTTCACAAGATTATTGTGAACCTCAGATGAGATAATGGATATGAAGATGTGTGTGAATTCTAAAGAAAGTCATAGTGTCATATTGGGGCTTTCTTCCAAGAAAAGCCCTTCAGAACCAAAAAGTTTCTAGTCACCCAAGTAGAGCAATTCTTGTGAAATTCTCATAAACACGGTTATGTCAACAATATCTTAATTTCATTATAATAAAATTTGAATTTGCCTTGCTTGAGATGATTTCTTCTTGCTTTTCTGTCTTATGTCTTAGAGCCACTGCAAACCCCTTTGTGATTCTATTTCTTCTGAACATCTCTTAAGTGTTGCCGTTCCTCAAGGAGGGCTCCATGAGCTTCCTTCTTCTCTTCTCACTTGATTTATTTTTCCTGAGTGAATCTCGTCTACATACATGGCTTTCAATACCATCTATACGAGGCTGACTCCAAAATGTGCGTCTTCAACCTAAGCCTGTGCTTACCACTTCCTATAGTCACGTGTAATAGGGAGCCCATGAGTTCCTCATACTTGCCCTGTTCAAGACAACTTACTGACTTCCCCACCCCCTCTTCTCCCACATTCTAATCATACATGCACATGTCCTAACACACATACCTACACACACACACACATCAGATCCTTTTCTCCTTCCCTGTTCCTCAGTCTTAACTCAGTCCCTCACTTGGAGTAATGTACTATAACGTGACCACTTGCGGACTGCTCTCTCTGCTGATAACCTCATAACAATCTCACCTGTTCTTCACACACTTTTGAAAATGTGAGTCTGACCTTATTTCCTGGCTGAAGATCTTTCAGTGGCTTCCCATCACCTTTAGGAAGAAACCCCTACTCCTTGGAGACTGTGGCATGACATACTAGGCACTTGATGTTTTAATGCCAGCCTCAGCCTTCCCCACTCCTCCACATCCTCTCTCTCACACTGGTACTTGAATCCAGTATTTTTCATGATGCTTTAAGGCCTTGGCACATGCTACTTTCCCTGGAATGGCCTTCACCTCTCTCTATATGTATTAACCCCCCATTCCACACTATTCAGTGAGGCTCTCTCCTACTCCAGGAGGTCTTCCCTGAAGCCCTCCAACCACTTGCAGTCTTTCTGATGTGTTGCCTCAGAGCCAGGATACAATATTCGTGTACATAGTGGTTGAGAGAACTTTATCGTTTACTGCCGTGTGACTTGGGGTAGTCTTTTAAGGTCCCAAATCCTCACTTTCCTCATCTATGAGGGAGAAATAATAACAATGCATAGTGGGTAGAGTTGTCAGGGTAAGCCAGTGAGGGAATGTATACAAAGTGCCTAGCACAGAGACTCACATGTGGTGAGCACTCGATTACTTCTGTTGTGCTATGTTACAGTCATCCGTTTACTTACTGGTCTCCTCCACCTTCCCCAGTTATGACACCTGAAGGACAACGACTGTGTTTGATTTGTATCTTGGTTCCAAGCACAGTTCCTGATGCATGATAGGTGTTCAGTCAATGTGTGTGAGATGGAAAAATGCAGATGAATAGGTGTAATATATTCATTAATATATTAAAGTTCCACAAAAAGTTTAATTGGCATTTATGATCATACTTTAAACCAGAGGTCCGCAAACTTTTTCTGTTATGGGCCAAATGGTACGTACGTCATGCTTTAAGGGCCGTGGGGTCTCTGTCACAACTATTCAAGTCTACCATTGCAGCACAAGAGCCACCGAGACAATCCATAACATACGGGCCGATGAGTAGCTGCTTTCCACCCAAACTTTCTTCTTCTCGCAAACAGGTAGCTGACTGAATTTGGCCTGTTTTAAACTTCTGAATTTATAGGAATAGAGTACTACTTTTATTAGACTTACGTGAGAATAAAAATAATTTTCATTGTGTATGAAGTAAACCAAAAATAAATAAAACTAGTTGTTAATGGGGAAAGGAGGTCACCCAGAGTAGATTTAGATTTAATAAAAGGCATTCAAGAAAAATCATCTGTACAAAAAAAAGAAAATTTTATGTAATTTTTCATAACTTGGAAATGATTACAGACTAACAAATGTTTTATAAAATTTATCTAGGGCATGGCATTTAAATTATGTACAATCTGAAAATTGTCTACTAGGGAGCAAGCAGAGCTCCCTGACTAAACTCATGTGCTGACATTCTAGGTTTTCTGATGCTTGGGAAATGTGCGGGCTTCTGAATGACCCTGCCGCCTGGAATGAGTTGGCCAGGGCCTGTCTACACCACATGGAGGTGGAGTTTGCAATCCGCGTTTACCGGAAAATTGGAAATGTTGGCATGGTGATGTCCTTAGAACAAATAAAGGTAAACAGCATCTTATAAGAATTATCAGGTTAGGATTTAAATGGTATTTATTCATACACTTTAAATTTTTATAGTTAATCTTACCTAATTCTTTAATAATTGCTAGAACATTACCTCTTCGTACTAAGCAAAGTCTTTTTTACAAAAAAATTAAGCCCATATATTCTCATTAAAACCGCTTTTATTTTTAGGGAATAGAAGACTACAATCTTTTGGCAGGACATCTTGCCATGTTTACTAGTGATTTCAACCTGGCCCAGGACCTGTACCTTGCATCCAGCTGTCCCATTGCTGCTCTGGAGGTATGGCAGCAAACAGGGTGGGGAAGAAGGAAATGAAAGGAGGATCTCACCTTTTACACAGTTAAAGTTTCTCAGCACCAGACGCTACATGCCTTGCCCCTGCTAGAATTGAGACTCCAGCTTTAAGGACCCCTGAGTACTCATTAACTTCAAAAATATTTTCACTCTGCGTTCTGTGGAGCCATAAAAGGCTTGGTATTGTAACATTACCAAATAACTTAAAGTCTAAATGTGTCCAAAGAGAACAGATTTTATAACTTACAAAGATGCATACAAATAAAAACAATTGCCATTTATTGAGTGCTCACACGTGCCAGGTACTTTTTGAGCACTTGACATATTGGAATTCATTTAGCTCTCACAAAAATCCTATGAGGTAGTACTTTTATTTTCTCACTTTTCCACATGGGAAAACTAAGACGCATTTATCTTTTATTTGTTGTATGAAATTCTGTGCATTAAAAGGTGGGCTGAGGACTAGTGTATCATCACTAGTTTCCCAGAGGTGAGCATAGCAGCGGAAAGACTAGAACAGGAGGAACAACCTAGCTCAACGCAAGGAAAAAGAGAGAAGTGGTTGCAGGGAACAGTGATTAAGAACGCGGAAGACAAATCCTAGCTTTGTGTAACCTTGAACAATTTATTTCATCTTTCTGTGCCATAGATCTTATCTTTTTCAAATAGGGATAACACTGTCTGGCCCGCAGGTTATTTTTTTCAAAGATTTTATTTATTTTTAGGGGGAAGGAGGGAGAGAGAGAGGGTGAGAAACCTCAGTAATCGGTTGCCTATCATAAACACCCTGACCAGGGACCGAACCGGCAACCCAGGCATGTGCCCTGACCACTTTGCGGGAGGATGTCCAACCAACTGAGCCACAGTGGTCAGAGCTAGCCCTCAGGGTTATGGTAAGGATTTTTAAATGAGATGAGGTCTTTTGGAACTGTGCCTGATTGATAGAAAAGACAAAAGTGGTAGCTGCTGTCACTGACGTCACTCTACCTCAAACCAGCATTTCCACAGTCACGTTGAGGTTGTTGTGAAAACATATTTGCTACTAATTTCAAAACTTAACCTCTTTAAAATTGTACTACAGCATATTTTCACTTTAAAATTTTCAAGTGAACTAAATTAATTTTGTTTTAAGAAAAGAATTCAGATAATTTTACAATATTATTTGAGATCATTAGAAACACCCTGAGAATTTTCAGGACTTGGATTGGTGCGCACTGAAGTAGGAATATGGCTGCAAGGAGTGAGGGCACAGATGTCATCTTAGTTCTTCTGCATTTAGCTGCGGACGCTTGTCATGTGATACAAGATTCGTAAAGCATCAGAGGTGATGGCTTCACAATAGAGAGGGTTTGCACCCTGTTGTTCCTTTACCTCACCCTGAAAGCAGACAGGTTAGCCAGGTGAAGAGGAGGCAAAGCCCTACTGCCCAGCTCCGCCACACGCTAACAGTGAGAGTTCGTGTACAACAGTAAACCTCATTTGCCTCAATTTCTGGATCTCTAAAATGGGCACAAGAATGGTTCGCTACAAAAGGCCTAGTGGTGAAAAGCAAATAAGCTAGTGCCCTAGGACATTACCTGGCAGCAAATAGCACTTGAAAAATGTTAGCTACTATTAATTCTTTAGAAAATGTGAATAAAAGCAAGGAATGAACTCTAAAAAGTTCTTGATCAGTTTATATTTGGGATTGCTTACCAGATACAAATAAAAGACCTCAGGAGCCAGAGAGAAAAACACATTCACATTTTATTTCTATTTGCTGTTATTCGTGTGTGATACAGCTTCAGATTTTCTCAAAAAATAACCTCAATTTCTGTAGTAAACTATTTTTCAACTTTTTAAATTACCTCCTCACTAAGAAGAAAAATAAACAATCAGTTGGTTGAATTACTTTTAATTAATTTTGGTTCAATTTAATTTTTCAATTGAGAAAAAATGAAATACTAAAGAATAAGATTTTTGTTGGGTAGTATTGAGTTTTGGTGGGCCACAAGCCATAGTGATAATAGCTAAGATGTTTTTGCTCCCCCCGAAATCAATTTTTACTCCCTTGTGGGTTCTCTCACCCCCACCAAGAAAGTATACTATAGTGATGTACCATCTTTGCAAAGATCAAGTTTCATCTTTTAAACAAAAAGTCGTTGTATCACTTCTGTGAAAACTGGCACTGTGTGGGGACTGTGCCAAATAACTTGCTGGTTTCTCTCTCTCCCTCACAGATGAGAAGGGATTTACAGCACTGGGACAGTGCTCTGCAACTGGCCAAGCGACTGGCCCCAGACCAAATACCATTTATATCCAAAGAATACGCTGTGCAGCTTGAATTCACGTAAGTCCTCATCTTTGTGTGTTTCTGTTGCTATCTAATTGCTGAATTACTGATTACTAAAATAATTACTGAATATCTTCAATTCTAAACCTCTACTTGTTATAAGGCCCTCTGTCGATTTAATAATTCCTTTTAAGTGGAAAAGAGATTCATCATGCAAACAAAAATGCTGTTTTCTAACTAATGATGTCTTATCCATGCTTTTATCCACTTTCATTTCTAGTGTCAAATTCTAAGTTTGGGTCTAAGCCTTTTCTATATTTACAGTCTAAATATTGTTTTAAATCACATTTGGCCAACAACAGTTATACATATCATTAGGGTGACATATTGCTTTTCATAACCTATGCTCATGGTCTTGACCTCTTGAATAATTTGAGGATTTAGAGTGTAATTTCAAGGCATAGTGAAAAATACTAGGTTCTGGTCTACAACTTCTATTTGCTTAAATTTATATTTTTTTAATTGAATGGCATATGGATAAAATTCAACAGTTAATATTGAAAATGAAGCCAGAAGCTTTTCACAGGCTGATTTCCCTGCCCGAGTAATGATCATTCATGATGCATGAATAGGCTTCCCAAATCCTTTCTTCCTTTGAAAAAGACATAATCTCTTCTGAGAGATTTAGAATTTTCCAGTGCACTTAATTGCTATACAGTCTTAATTATCAATAGTCTTAGTTGACAGATTATATACATTTTTATTTTAATGCTGCATAAACATGTAATTTTAGAAGCACCCAAGATCCACTTCTAATTCATATTCAGCCATGGTTAATGCTACTAATACAAATACCTGCAGAGACAATAAATGAACCATTTATTGGGTTGGCCAAAATTTGTCTGTTTTTTTTCCATAAAATGGCGCTAGTAGCTCTTAGTTGTCTTTAACTTCTTTTGAAACAATTTTGCTAGACTGTATTGTGACAGATGTCATACCAGTGTGCATTTTTTAAAAACATCAAAATTGGTGAATTTTTGTGTAGCCATTTTAATATTGAAGATGAAAGAAAATATGCAACATTTCTGGCATGTTCTGGTTTATTATTTCAAGAAAAGTAAAAATGCAACTGAAATGCAAAAAAAGATTTGTGCAGTGTATAGAGAAGGTTCTGTGACTGATCGAACATGTCAAAAGTGGTTTGCAAAGTTTTGTGCTGGAGATTTCTTACTGGAAGATGCGATGAGATTGAGATTTGAGAACAATCAATGTTATATCATGTGGGAGATACTCAACATACTCAAAATATCCTAATCAATAACATTATTGGTAAAAATAAAAAATGTGTCTTATTTTATGGAAAAAACTAAATGGAATTTTTGGCCAGCCCAGTATTTGCAAATATAAGTTCTCACATGTATGTGAGATAACTATATCACAACTGGACAGTTTCTTTCAGCATTTATTATAGGATACATTTCAATTTCAATAATTCTAAATCTGGGAAAATGTTATTTTATGAACAAAGAAAATATGTTTCTAACATTTGATTTTTAAAAAACATTTTTATATAATTCCATTTTATTTTTTTAATAAACTTTAGGTTTGTTGAGAATATTGACACACAGATTATAGTTGTAGAAATGACAAAGATTATCTCCTAAATCTTATATATGTAAATAACATAAATATGTATTAAAATTCACTCTGATTTTTCTTTCAGGGGTGATTATGTAAATGCTTTGGCTCATTATGAGAAAGGAATAACAGGTGATAATAAGGTAACCTTGAATAAAGATAAGATATGCATAATCATCTTTGGGCTTGTTATTAATTTCATTTAAAATATTATCTTATTTGCATTGTATTTATTTATATTTAGCAGGTAAGTCTTTTTTCAGTTTATTAACGGCTTTGCCAGGGTATAGTTAAATCATTTTAAATTCTTAAAAACTGAAGATAACAATATTTTTATTATTTTGAAAAGAATGTTTTCCATTGCATCCTAAACATGAGCTTCTTATTAAGATTGGAAGTAAGATTTGTATCCCTTTCCACTTATGGGCTATGATTTTCATAAGGTTTTTCCTTTCAGTCTTAAAAAGTTTCAGTAACAACTTTGAAAGTGAGTTCTCAAGCCATAAAAGTTCTGCTCTTCCATCTTTCATGCTGTCTCTTTTATGATGAACCTGGTAAGCATGACCTTACCCACTGCTCCAACCCATTCCCCCACCCCAGAATTTTAGCTTAAAAAGCTAGATTTTGCAATAAAAATTGATGTTTTTATGTTAGGTGATATCTTATAAAGATTGGAAGTATTTTTTATTCTCTGTTTTATATCTGGCATTTTTATTACAAAAGTAATACAATTTTATTATAGTCAATTTAAAAAATCACCAAAGTATGTTAACATGAAAAGTGAGGGTACTTCTGGTCAAGATGGCGGTGTAGGTAAACACAGCTCACCTCTTCGCACAGCCACATCAAAATTTAAACTATAAAATGACCATCATCAGGACCATCAGAAATTGAGCTGAATAAAAGTCCTACAACTACAGAATTAAAGAAGAAACCACACATAGGGACTAACTAGTAGGAGGGGTAGAGACATGGAATGGGCTGATCCCACACCCAAGGATCTCAGGAGAGAGGGGTCCCAGCCCCACATCAGAGCCCCTGTCCAGGGCTCCAGGGCCAGGAAGATAAGTGTCCATAACTTCTGGCTGTAAAAACCAGTGGGGATTGAGGTATGGAAACAGAAACTTCTGGAATCCCAGGCAGTTCCTCTTAAAGGGCCTGCACTCAAACTTGGGCTAACCCTCTTGGACTAACCCTCTGAGCTCCAGTGCTGGCACAGCAGATTGAAAGACATCATGACATACAGGAAGGAACTGAATTGTCCAGCATCAGGGCAAGAGCTGAGGGGACAGCTTTCTCCCAGGCAGAAGTGCTGGCAGAGACCATTGTTGCTTTGCTGAGCCCTTCCCCAACAGAGCCAGCATGTTGGCACCATATCTGAGACTCCATCAATCTGGCTCTCACACTATTTGCCCCACCCTGGTGATCCCTGAGGCCCACCCCAACCAAATTTCAGGCCCACCCAAGCTGTTTCTAGTAGCTTTTCCATATGAATGGCTTGTCTTGGCCCTAGCATCAGATTTTCCTAAATTCTCTCAAACAGGGAGCATCTGGATTCAGCAAGCCCCCTACCTCTCACTAAGTTGCCCCAGGCCCTGCACTAGCAGCAGCTGGTCTTGGTTCACAGCTTGGCCTCTCCTGGGCACCTCCAAGCCCAGCACAAATAGCAGCTATAGGCAGATCTCTTTGTGGCTAATGCTGTGTGAACCCAACAGAACACAGGTGGTGGCTGACCTTCAATGTGCAGTCATTAATCAAGGCTCAACTACAAGAGGAGGGTGTACTCAGCCCATACAGTGGGCATACCTTGAGCACCCAGGATGGGTTATAGGGGAGGCTGTGCTACTGGATCCTACAGGATACTTACTACATCAAGCCACTCTATCAAGCCTGGGAAGTGTAGTAAGTAGCTCTACCTAATACATAAAAACTAACAGGGAGGCTGCCAAAATGAGGACACAAAGAAACATGGCCCAAATGAAAGAACAGGACAAAACTCCAGAAAAAGAACTAAACCAAATGGAGAAGAGCAATCTATCAGATGCAGAGTTCAAAACACTGGTTATAAGGATGTTCAAGAAACTCAGGACCTCAACAGCATAAAAAAGACCCAATCAGAAACAAAGGATATACTAATTGAAATAAGAAACAATTTACAGGGAATCAACAGTAGAGTAATGAAGCCAAGAATCAAACCAATGATTTGGAACATAAGGAAGCAAAAAAACAAGCAATTGGAACAGCAAGAAGAAAAAAGAAGCCAAAAAATGAGGATAGTGTAAGGAACCTCTGGGACAACTTCAGGCATACCAACGTTCCTATCATAGGGGTGCTGGAAGGAAAAAAGGGCAAGAAATTGGAACCCTACTTGAAAAAATAATGAAAGAAAACTCCCCTAACTTGGTGAAGGAAATAGATATACAAGTCCCGGAAGCACAGAGAGTGCCAAAGGTTAAAGACAGATTCTTAAAAGCAGCAAGAGAAGAGAAGTTTGTTAACTACAAGGGAGCTCCCATAACACTATCAGCTGATTTCTCAAAAGAAACTTTACAGACTAGAAGGGACTGGTAAAAACTATACAACGTGATGAAAAACAAGCACCTACAATCAAGATTACTCTACCTAGCAAAGCTATCATTTAGAATCAAAGGATAAAGAGCTTCCCAGACAAGCAAAAGCTAAAAGAGTTCATCACCATACCATTATTATATGAAATGTTAATGGGTCTTCTTTAAGAAGAAGATAAAAAATATGAACAATAAAATGGCAATAAATATATATCTGTCAATAATTGAATCTAAAAAACAAAATAAGCAAAACAGAAACAGAATCATAGATACAGAGAACGTTTTGATAGTTGACAGATGGGAGGCAGTCAGGGGGATGGGTGAAAAGGGACTAAAAAGTACAAATTGCTAGTTACAGAATAGTCATGGGAATGTAAAGTAAAGCGTAGGGAACAGTGTGGCCAAAGAACATATGCATGACCCATGGACATGGACAATGGGTGGGAAGTGCCTGAGGGAGTGGGGGACTGGGTGGAGGGGGACAAAGGCGAAAATTTGGGACAACTGTAATAGCATCAACAATAAAATATAATTGTTTTTTAAAAAGTGAGAGTCCAACATTCTCTTCCATTCACACCCCTTAATGGTAACCTTGTTAATGATTTTATGTTTCCAACTAGACTCTCTCCATATGTATGTAGTATGGATTTTTCCTAAAAATGAAATCATTTCCTTTCATTAACCAAAGATTATCTGTGACTTTATCCTGTGAAAAGCAGCACTTTGCTTTCTTCATGGTCTTTCAAGTCAGTACATATGACTTGTGTTGATTTTAGAGCTGTAATTCCATTGTTTGGAGGTACAGTAGTCCCCCCTTATCTGTGGAGGATACATTCCAAGACCCCCCAGTGGCAGCCTGAAGCCATGGATAGTCCCAAACCCTGTATATACTATGTTTCTTCCTATACATTCATACCTATGATGAAGTTCAATTTATAAATTAGGCATAGTAAGAGATTAACAATAATAACTAATAATAAAACAATCATAACCATGTACTGTAATAAGAGTTATATGAACATGGTCTCTTGCTTTCTCAAAATAGCTCATTTTACTGTACTCACCTTTTCACTTAAAGGAAGTGCCTACAGTTCCTCTTCAGCATATCCAAACATGCAGCAACACTATTCTTGCACTTTGGGGCCATTTTAAATAAAATAAGGGTTCCTTGAATACAAGCATTCTGATACCATGACAGTGGATCTGATAACCAAGACAGCTGCTGAGTGACTGACGGGCTGGGGACACATATAATGTGGGTGTGCTGGATAAAGGGAAGATTCCTGTCTGGGTAGATGGCATGAGGCTTCATCATGCTACTCAGAGGGGCCCAGTTTAAAACTTACTTTCTTTTCTAGAATTTTCCATGTCATACTTTCAGACCACGGTTGACAACGAAAAGTAAAACATGGATAAGAGGGGACTACTGTACCATAATGTTTTCATCTGTGCCCTTGTTGAATTATAATTGTCTCTATTTCCATATAGAACACTGCAATAATATTCTTCCTAGTACATGTGTCTTTAGCTACGTAAGATAGTCTTTCTGAAGGATTTACTCATACAGGTGAGGTTTCTAGGTCATACGATGTGTGTTTTTAATTTTTACACTGCTAAATTGGTCTCCAGAAGAAATGGTAATAATTCGTACAGCTGCCAGGCATGTATATATACATGTCCATTTTCCCACATTCTCAACATCACTCAATGTTATCATTTTATCTCTACCAATTTAATCAACAAAAAATGGTATTTCATTTTATTTTATGTATTAGATTGTTAGTGAAGTTGAGCATGTTTTATTTATTGGCCAATTGTATTTTTTATGAATTGTTTGATCATGTCCTTTGCTCATTTGTCTCTTGGTTTTTTGGCATTCTTTTTGTTTGGCTATACCTATTTTAGTTCATTCTTTATTTGTGTTATCAAATACAGTCACCATTAGCCACTGGTGGCTGTTTGTTATTTTTAATTAAATAAAATTCAACTTCTGGCCAAGATGGAGGCATAGGTAGACACACTGTGCCTCCTTCCACAACCAAAAGAAGGACAACAACAATTTAAAAACAAAAAACAACCAAAACTGACAGAAAATCGAACTGTTTGGAAGTCTTGACAACCAAGGAGATAAACAAGAAACACTCACCCAGACCAGTAGGAGAGGCAAAGACGGGCAGCCGAGTGGAGAGGACTCATGGCAAGACGGCAGCTGGTGGACCCAGCGAGGCAGTGGCTGGTGGAGTGGCAGTCCCACATTGGAGTGCAGATAAACCGGGAGGAACAGCCGGGGAGTGAAACAGACCACGCAACCCAGGGCTCCAGCTCGGGGAAATAAAGCCTCAAACCTGTGACTGAAAACACCTGTGGAGGTTGAGGCAGCAGCAGGAGGAACTCCCAGCCTCACAGGAGATGTTGTTGGAGAGACCCACAGGGGCCTAGAGCGTGCACAAGCCCACCCACTCTGGAATTAGCACCAGAAGAGCCCAATTTGCTTGTGGGTAGCGGAGGGAGTGACTGAAACGCGGCAGAGAGCAGAGCATGCGCCATTGTGCCCTCTCAGACCCCTCCCCCACATACAGCGTCACAGTGCAGCAACATAGGTTACCCAGCCCTGGTGAATAACTAAGGCTCCACCCCTTACTACGTAACAGGCATGCGGAGACCAAAAAAAAAAAAAGGGCCCAAATGAAAGAACAGATAAAAGCTCCAGAAAAAATACAACTAAGCAACGAAGAAATAGCCAACCTATGAGATGCACAGTTCAAAACACTGGTAATCAGGAAGCTCACAGAATTGGTTGAATATGGTCACAAATTAGGTGAAAAAATGAAGGCTATGCTAAGTGAAATAAAGGAAAATGTACAGGGAACCAATAGTGATGGGAAGAAAACTGGAACTCAAATCAACTGTGTGGACCATGAGGAAAAAAGAAACATCCAACCAGAACAGAATGGAGAAACAATTCAAAAAAATGAGGAGAAGCTTAGGAACCTCCCGGACAACTTTAAATTTTCCAACATCCGAATCATAGGGGTTCCAGAAGGAGAAGAAGAAGAGCAACAAATTGAAAACTTACTTGAACAAATAGTGAAGGAGAACTTCTCCAATCTGGCAAAGGAAATAGACTTCCAAGATGTCCAGGAAGCTCAGAGAGTCCCAAAAAAGTTGGACTCAAGGAGGAACACACCAAGGCACATCATAATTACATTAGCTGGGATTAAAGATAAGGAGAGAATCTTAAAAGCAGCAAGAGAAAAGGAAACAGTTACCTACAAAGTAGTTCCCATAAGATTGTCAGCTAATTTCTCGAAAGAGACCTTGCAGGCAAGAAGGGGCTGGAAAAAAGTATTCCAAGTCATGAAAGGCAAGGACCTACATCCAAGATTGCTCTATCCAGCAAAGCTATCATTTAGAATGGAAGGGAAGATAAAGTGCTTCTCAGATAAGGTCAAGTTAAAGGAGTTCATCATCACCAAGCCCTTATTATATGAAATGTTAAAGGGATTTATCTAAGAAAATGAAGATAAAAAATAGGAACAGTAAAAATGACAGCAAACTCACAGTTATTAACAACCACACCTAAAACAAAAACAAAAGCAAACTAAGCAAACAACTAGAATAGGGACAGAACCACAGAGATGGAGATCACATGGAGGGTTATCAACGGGAGTGGGAGGGGGAGAGAGGGGGGAAAGGTACAGAGAATAGTAGCATAAATGGTAGGTAGAAAATAGGGGGAGGGTAAGAATAGTATAGGAAATGTAGAAGCCAAAGAACTTTTATGTATGACCCATGGACATGAACTAAGTGGGGGGGATGTGGAGGGAGGGGGTGTGCAGAGCAGAGGGGAATAAAGGGGGGGAAATGGGACAATTGTAATAGCATAATCAATAAAATATATTAAAGAAATAAATAAAATTCACAATTCCGTTTCTTTGTCACACTAGCCATATTTTAAATGCTCAGTAGCCACCAGTGGCTGTTCACAGGGCAGAAATAGAGCATTTCATCATCACAGAATGTTCTACCAGATGCAGTGCTTTATATAAAATGGAATCTGACATGACATTTTACTATTTAGATTAGTTATTTGAAAAGTCCTTTAGTTATACTTAACAAATTAAACAGTTTTAAATAAAATTTTGATGTTTAATCATACCTAGTAATCTTCAATTTGATAAAGTTTTTCTCTTAATTTTATGCCTAGCATTTATTCATAAATGTATCCAGTATATTTCTTCTCATATAAAATTTCAGAGCAAGAAGACAGACAAAGACATGCAAGGGTATTAGGACAAACAGTAGTGAAAATTTGGTCTAAAACACGAAAGACGTAGACTTTTGAAGAAAAACATATTAACTGCAACAGGTGATTGAAAAAAAAAAAAGACTCAATGTTTTTTCAAATTCCTGACATTTGCCTGAAAGGATTCATGAAAGTTAACCATAACTTTGGGGTTCATTTTAGATTTAAATGAGTTATTTGACTAAAACACAGCGTTTTAAGCTAGAGTCTGATCTGTTGGCTGTCCGCCCTACGACTGCAGGAGCACGATGAAGTGTGCCTGGCCGGGGTGGCCCAGATGTCCATACGGATGGGAGACGTGCGCCGAGGGGCGAGCCAGGCCCTCAAGCATCCCAGCAGGGTCCTTAAAAGAGACTGTGGTGCCATACTGGAGAATATGAAGGTATGCCTGTCTCTGCTTAAACATCCGTGTGGTCTTGTACATAGTAAATTTAGTATTCTAATGATCTCCTATCCTTTTAGCAATTTTCAGAAGCAGCCCAACTATACGAAAAAGGTCTCTACTATGACAAAGCAGCGTCGGTTTACATTCGCTGTAAGAACTGGTAAGAATTTGCTGTCGTTTGTTCTGAGCAGGTGTGGAACTGTGTCCTGGCAGACTCCCCGCTGGTTTCCTTGTGGCTCCTCCTACCCGTACGTCCCGTTCCCCTTATCTGGGCTTCCCCTCCATCTCCTTTTTTTTCCTTTTCATATGAGTTCATATTAATAATTCTTTTTTCAAAGAACAGCACGTTCTATTGAGTTGGGACAGAGAAATTACTGATCAGATAAGTCACTAGAAAAAAGAAAAGCCCTCTTGCCCCAAAGAACTAATGAACCAAGCTTCATTTCCCACCAAGGGTGGTCTTATGGAAGGGGGAAGGGGGTGTCAAGAGAAAAAGCAATTAAATCTTTTACCTAGAAGAGCCAAGATTTTTAAAAGACTAAAACTGTGGTTTTAGTCTTTTAAAAACGTAACTGTGGTTTTTTGAGTCCTTAAAACTAACAATTGATTGTAAACAACTACTTTTAGAATGAATATAGTGGTGATATTTTTCTCCTAAATCTACCTTTCTAGGGCAAAAGTTGGTGAGCTTCTTCCTCATGTTTCTTCCCCAAAGATTCACTTGCAGTATGCCAAAGCTAAAGAAGCTGATGGAAGGTTTGTGCCATTTCTCAAATTTACACAGATTTAAAGTAATGTTCTACAAATTAACCATTGTTATCGGCAGCCCTCTCTGAAGGGCAGAGCAGAGAAACAGAAAGCATCTCTGCCTCTCACCTAGCCCAAAAGGGCCGGGCTGAAACTTTTCTCATCCTTGGTATACCTCAACGGATTCTTCCTATATTCCAATGTAGAGTACTGTCCCTTTTTACTTGAGGGTTAAATACTAGGAGTTGAAATTTGGATATAATATTGCATGAAGATGAAGTTAAGTAATAGTCATTTTTCTTAAGGATAACTTACTGATGCAGAGGGGGAAAAAAGTGAAGAAACATGAATTCCACACCTATGGTTGCACTTTTTAAACTTCAAAACAATATTAAAACAAAACAAGAAGGAGATGCAGAGGAGGAAATACAATTATGTGATTGTATTTCATGCAAATATGAAGAAGCCCCACTTTACTATAGTAATTAAACTGAAGCACAGTGTATCATTTTAACCTATCACATTAGGAAAGATTATATTAAATCAATAACTACTGTCCAAATGTACTTTTTACACCTGAGTGATAGAGTGTGACTTTCTAGTGCCTTTAGAAAGTTCTTTGGCAATATGTGTTAAGATATTTTAATACTTATTAAGATATTATAAAGTTCCTTTTAGGAAAGTAACCTTAGGAAATAGAGATAGGACACTAAATGTCTTGTTAAAAAGTAGAAAGAGCTAGAGAACTAGAGTACTGAAGTTGAGCGCCACCTAGAGATCAACATGAAAATTTTCTATATCGCTGTTAAGCTCTATAATTGTGAAAAATTCTGTATTTGCTGTTTGCTAAAATAAGCCTATATTAACATTATATTCCAACATAAAAAACCACTAAAATGTAAAAAATTATGGAGCTATGGTTCAGAATAGAAAACACAATTCACCGTTGGTATTTTACTGTTAGTTTATTGAACCACTAAAAAGAACGTCCTTTAGTGAGATGGCACCTGCTATTCTTTCCGATGAAAGAAAAAGAAGTTTAAGAAAAATAAGCAGTTACCACCAATACAAAAGTGTCCCAAACGTTATTCGCATTTTTTCCCCAAAAGTTTGTCTGAACATAAGTGTTCCTACAGATACAAAGAAGCTGCGGTGGCGTACGAGCACGCGAAGCAGTGGAACAGCGCCATCCGGATCTACCTGGACCAGCTCAACAACCCGGAAAAGGCCGTCAGCATCGTCAGGGAGACCCAGTCCCTGGATGGAGCCAAGATGGTAGCCAGGTAACACAGGCATTCATATTTTTGGACTTCCAAGAACTAGCCTTACAACAGAGCCTCTGCTTTCGTTTAACAGATCAATTCAAATGCAATATTTATTCTTTTTCTATTTTTTTTTAGGTCAAAGTATGTAAATTCAAAGGCTGTTTGTGTGGTCAGTGTATGAGAGTGCATTTTTCAAATATAAACACGGAGTATAGAACTGCAGTGCACCTAGGGCATTTTAATTGTTAACTGGTTTCTCAAGGTTGAAAATATTTTATTTTGTGAATGGCAGACTTATTTGAAGTGAGTCGGGCTGATGTATAAGTACTTCGTTTTAGGTTTTTCCTGCAGTTAGGAGACTACGGGTCTGCCATCCAGTTTCTCGTCATGTCCAAGTGCAACAATGAGGCTTTCGCTCTGGCTCAGGAACACAACAAAATGGAAATCTATGCAGACATTATTGGTAAGTATCCTGTTTTCCCTAATTTCTCTTAAAGATTTTTGTCATAGAAACACTTTGACTCTTATAATCCAGGGATCAGACGGGCGTACCTGCCAGCACGTGCACACCCACCACTTTCACATAGATACACACTAGTCTACATGTTACTCGTTGGAGTTCGGGACCCCTACTCTCGTGATAAAGGTGGTTGGAATTATAAGACAGTTTCCAAACTTAAGGATTTGGGGGTAACTTCCAACAGAAGAAAGGCCAGATTTCCCAAATCCTGCTATTGATCAACCAGTGCTAAACAAAGCAAGTTTCCAAAGTGAAAGTGACATAAATGCAGAAAGAGTTTTAAAAAAGAAAATGTTTTTATAAATTTTAAAAATTGAGTTACAAATTGATGTATGGTTACTTTGATGAAGAACAATATATGAAAGATGTGGTTTTTAAGGATTTTGAAAGTCCAAAAGAGAATTTCATATTCTGAGAATACCTGCTTGTAGGTTTTTCTTCCCATGTTTGCAATTATTCTATTCTTTAAATAATTTTCAGATTTTCATTTTATGGACCATACTTGACATTATGTCATGTTGTTTTGCTTTGGCTTTATTTTGTGGTAAAATACACATAACATAAATTTACTATTTTAAAAAAATATTTATTTATTGCTAGAGAGAAGGGAATGGAGGGAGAAAGAAAGGGAGAGAAACATCAGTGTGTGGTTGCCTCTTGTGCACCCCCTACTAGGGACCTGGCCTACAACCCAGGCATGTACCCTGACTAGGAATTGAACTGGCAACCTTTTGGTTCTCAGGCTGGCACTCAATCCATTGAGCCACACCAGCCAGGGCAAATTTACCATTTTAACCATTTTTAAGTATGGCATGAAGTATTGGGTTGGCCAAAAGATTCATTTAGTTTTTTCCATACATTGGCTCTAGTAGTGCTTACTTTTCTTTAACTTCATTCAAAACAGTTTTGTTAGATTGTATTGTGACAGCTGTCATATTAGCGTGCATTTTTAAAAAACTTATCAAAGTTGGTGAACTTCTGTGTAGCCATTTTAATATTGAAGATGGAAGAACATGTGCAACATTTTTGGCATATTATGCTTTATTATTTCGAGAAAGGTAAAAATGCCACTTAAACGCAAAACAAAAGATTTGCATTGTGTATGGAGAAGGTGCTGTGGCGGATCAAGCATGTCAAAGCTGGTGTGCGAAGTTCCTTGGTACTACTGACACTTTGGTCAAGTGCACCTCTGCTGTGGGCTGTCGTAGCATTGGAAGATGTGTAGCGGCACCTGGCCTCTACCCTCTAGAAGCCAACAGCAGGAGATGGCCGACGTCCTCACAATATCCAAGTCGATAAAGGTCCTGGTGAAAATGAAAAGTGTGTCTTTCATTTTATGGAAAAACTAAACGGACTTTTTGGCCAACCCCATCCATTCCCATTGCTGTGCAGCCATTGCCACCATCCATCCCCAGAACTGTTCCATCACCCTGAACTGAAAGTCTGTCCCCATTACACAGTTACTCCCCACGCCCCTTCCCCGCAGCCCCTAGGAACCAGTGTTCTACTTTCTGTCTCTAAATTTGACTGTTTGGGGCACCTCATGTAAGTGGAATCATAAAATATTTGTACTTTTGTGTTACTTTGTTTTTTTAAATTTACAAACTGACCATAAGAACTGGTGATAGGATTCATGAGAAAATTTTTGTTTCTGTCTTCAAGGGAAGAAATAGGTAAAAGCATCTTCTGATATCTTAGAAACTCTTTCAGATAATTGGAGAAAATTAAGAGCTATTTTAAAAAGTAGTATAGATAAAAGCAACATTAGAATTATTAATGTTTAACTTGACAGATGACATTTCTGTTCTAACATTAAACAGCACCATTGCACTAAATTATGTTTTTCTAATTTCATAAGGATGTGGTTGATGCTGTATCACACACACACACACACACACACACAGGCCAAATCAACACACACCCTTTTCTTCACTTTTCTTTAGCCCCTGCCCTTACCAACTCCACATCTGCCTTTTGCTGGAGGCACAGGTATCCTGCTCGGCCTCCAGCCCTCATGGGTAAATGTAAACAAGGAATTAGAACTCCAGCAGCTTTCTTCCTCTGTGTTTAATATATTTAAACCTCAAACCAAAAGAAAAACTAACTTTCTTTAAATAGCACCTACTGGCCACTTGAACATCATCTTTTTTACTTACCTGACAAATGTGTACCGACTATTGGTTAAAGCGGGCATTGCTTAAAAAGGGAGATGGATTACATTAGCATTACAGTTAACTTCACTTTGGATCGTTCTGGAACTCTAGGCAAATCATGGTTGAGATTACAGTCGTGGTTGGCTCTGTTTTAGGAAATGATAGTGAGACCCTTATTAAAGACGACAGAGTTGCTGGGAGTCATGTTAGACCCTAACCTAGATTCTCACAGAGCCTCCTCGCTTCGTGCCCTGAGGGAGCACAGCTGACATGTGGAATAGTTGTGGTGAATGTGTTTTTTGATGAAAACAGATACTGTTTTTATTTGCTGTTGAAATTTTTAATCACCTGTTTTTAGATCTTTTTTTAGGCTAACAATAAAAAGTAAACAAGTTTTGCTCAGATATTTTACTCAGTGAACTTCTGTTGCAGGTTCTGAAAACACCTCTAATGAAGACTATCAAAGCATTGCCTTGTATTTTGAAGGAGAAAAAAGGCATTTTCAGGCTGGAAAATTCTTCTTGCTGTGTGGCCAATATTCACGAGTTAGTATTTGCCAAGAAAACATACTGGGCTCCGCAAGAATGATTACAGGAAATGATGAAAAATGTATTATGTTCCCAGACACCCAGATTTGAAATCTCAAATTCAACTTTAAAATCTCTCTCCCACAACCAATCCCATTCTTCTTCATAGTCTCTCTCACATCTACCTCTCTTCATTCTGACTGCCATCAACTTAACCCAAACCCAGGTCGCCTCCCTCTAAATTATTGCAACAGTTGCCTATTTTCCCTGTTTTTAGTTTCTCTCTGTATCACTTCTTGAAGGAGTGATACTTTGTTCCCAAAATGGTACTCTCAGAGCTTAAGGGCCCTCAGGGGTCACCGTGTTCACAGAAGAAGTAAACAAGTGGAGCTGGGGGGAAAGCTGCGTGTCCACGTGTGGCAGGACGGGAACTACGGGGTGGCACCTGTCTTGTCTAAAGGGCATGGCTGCTGCTCACCTCCACAAGACTGTTGCCATTCAGGAGTCCGGGCCCAGTCGTGCCAGGTCATCGGATTTTTAACAAGAAACAGAAGTCTGCGTCTCCCAGTCTTAAAATATGGCACTATTTTCAAAGCAGCAGTTGTGTGTGTGAATTTGCCTTCAGGCCATCGATTTGCTGTTTCTGCCTCTCAGATACTAATCCAAATGCCTTCCACAATTTGACCAACCCTCCTGAGCTTCCCAGTCTGCCATCCAGCTTTTTTGTTGAAGAATCCTACATTCCCACTCAGCTTTTCCCATCCTCATCTCCCAACTGGATTCCTCTCTACCCTCTCCCCTACTTACCACAGTCTTTTAAGCTGTTATTACCTTAAATTTCTTTGTAGGCGTGGTGGTATGACGTTCAGGAGTTAGACGGTTATGACTTAAAATAAATAGTCCCTTATGTTATCGTCACATCACACCGTCGCCCCAATTAGGTTGTACGTAGTACAGAAAGATGCCGTATCACATCCTCCCTGGTCATTGCCACAGCCTCTAGCACAGTCTCATATACACAGTAGCAGGTCATCCGTAAATATTTGTGGAATGAGTAAATGAATGAAAACAAATCTTCCTACTGAAAGAGGGCACATTTTTTATTTTCATCAGAAATCAGAACTAGATTCTTCAGAGTGTTAACTGGGTCCTTCTATTTTAAACTATAGTCAGCCCTTTATATATTTTAAGATCCAGTACTGTGCAAGCCCCTGAGATGAAGATACTTTCACAAACTATGATTACTTTGTGTGTGTGCAAGCTTTGTTTTTCTCAATGTCAGAGCAGTGCAGAGATTTTGAATTGCTATACAATTCTCATTTCAGGCACTTAAACACTTCCTAAAGTGTCCAAGCTCAGAAGATAATGCAGCAATAGAAATGGCGATTGAAACTGTAAGTAAACTGTAATGAAGCTTTCAAGAAAGCCAATATTTTTTTAAACTTTTTGAGATTTTCAAACATATATAAAAGTGGACCAAACTATATAACAAACTCTCATATACCCATTAGCTAACCTCAACAGCTGTCAACACGTGGCCCGTCTTATTTTGCTCATACCCCCACCCTCCTTCCCTACATTATTTTAATCCTCACCCGAGGATATGTTTTATTGACTTTAGAGAGAGGAGAAGGGAGAGAGTGAGAGAGAAACATCGATCGGTTGCTTCCCGTATGTGCCCTGACCAGGGATTGAACCTGCAACCTTTTGGTGTACTGGACGATGCTCCAACCAACAGAGCCACCCAGCCAGGGCTCCCTATGTTCCTTAAAAGGTTTTACTGAAACATCCAAAAAGCATATTCTCTGTGTGTAAAAAAAAAAAACAAAAACAAAAAACAGTTTTTGATAAAGCAACTTTAAAAAGCTACAGTTTCTAAGGATAGGTTTTTATTAATGGTGACTCCACAAAATGAAATGAAGAAAGACCCTGAGCTGTGTTTTGGGCACTAGCCAACAGGAATTTTTGCATTTTTAAACTTTATTTCCTTAGCAGATTATTTGTCTTCTCCCCCCACCTCTTTCAGGTCTAAGATTTGAATTTACTCCTTTTCCTCCTAAACAGGTTGGTCAGGCCAAAGATGAGCTACTGACCAGTCAGCTGATAGACCACCTTATGGGGGAGAGCGACGGCATGCCTAAGGTACTGACACGTTTTTTTCACTTGGGTTAGTATCTTAGGTAGCTTTTACTTTATCTGCCTTGTTTTTGCCTGTTACGGCTTTTGCATCATAGACATGAAATTCTCTCTGAATGTAGTCTCAGGTCAGCCGGGCAGACCCTGCACCTTAGAGGTTACTGGGCACGTCCTCTCTTTGAAATTAGCATTGCAGCCGGTGAAGTAGCCACATCCCTCTAGGCAACAATCCTCGCCGCCCACCACGTTCCCAATGTTATTATAGAGTTTCATTTATTCTAGGACTGTGAAAAATGATTATCAGAACTGTGACTTAGCACTGATTCCTAAAAGTTAGTGCACTTTGTTCATATTTCAAAAATTATGGTAATTAATAGATATCATATTTAGCATAAAAGTAACTCACTAGAAATATAAAGTAAAAATAAATCATTAGGAATCTATTTTCACAATAAGTGACTCTCAGAGTTCGTGCAGAAGTCCGTCTCCTCTCAGTCCTGATGAGGACAGACGCTACGCCCCTGAGAATGCTCCCAGGTCTTTTTCTCCCCTTTGGCCTTGGAGTTCAAGGGGATCTGTTTGTGAAGGAACTCAAGTCACAGGTCTGGAGAGAAGGGGCTAGGATGTCACACCTGGAGAGGATGGTTAACTGTCCCGATCCCCAAATCTGTTATCTGTGCCTTAGAGACAAAGGCCCTTAGACCCAGGGGGGCCAGGCTAGCCTGTCAGGGGCGCAGGCCCTTAGGCCGTTCTAAACCACCTCCCCTTTCGTCCACTTACCGTAATCATCAGGAAATCGCACTGAGGAGGTGAAACTGTCAGAAGTTTAGGAGAATAGAAACTGAAAATACTCAAAGGCCAAAGAAAATTGTATAGGCCAGAGAAATTTATATAGATGTAAAAATTGTTGTAATTTTGTTGAGCTGCTACATCGTGTAAGAACACGTTTCATTCAGAGCATGTGAGAGAGAACTCTACGGAGCAGCATTAGGGACCCGGCCCTGGAGAGGGAGGTCCTGCGGCGCATCCGCTTTCCATCGATGGGACTGTGTAGTTGTGTCTTCCTCCCAGGGAGGCTATGCATTTTTAAACGAGCTCATATTTCTCAAGTACTTAGAATACTAACTGGCACATCTTAACTCTAAATAAATATTTGATAAACAAATTCTTTGTTCATTCGGTTCTTTAAAATCAGCATCAACCTTCAGTTACTGGAAAGTGAATGTGATCCTAACTGAAATGAAGAATTTTAGGTGTTTCCCTCCTTAGCTAACGAAGCATGTGACGTTTCCCTAACGGTTTGTATGGCAGGATGCCAAGTACCTGTTCCGCCTGTACATGGCCCTGAAGCAGTACCGAGAGGCCGCCCGGACGGCCATTATCATCGCCCGAGAAGAGCAGTCTGCGGGTAGGTCCCTGATGTTCATGTTTTTCTCCCCAAACGGGTAGTAGAAGTAAGCTCCCCAAACCGTCCTCCACCCAGGGAAGAGCAGCCCGATTCTAATCTAGGCTTGCTTTGAAGCACGAAGACTAGGGAGGCGACCGTTTTATTCTCAGGAAGTAAGAGAAATAGTTCACCATCACAAGGGTGAAGAAGAGCTCCACTCAGGCCGGCTCCAGCCAGGTGCTGGCCCTCTGCGCCTTCGGGGCCACACAGCTGCTGTCCCTGGACAACAGCTTCTCTGACCTTCCGGCCGCCTACACTCACACAACACTTTCTTTCCACCTGTGTACTTGACCTTAACAGTAGAAAAGATGTCAGAAGATGGAAGGTGTGTTGTTATTATCGACCTGGTTCTTTGTAACTTGCAGGGGCTGTTTATAGAATCTCCCTAATGGTTGTGCCCACGCTTATGCTCTGTGAATACTTACTAAGTCAGAGAGTTCGTCTGGTGTCTTTGCTCATATTTGTGAGCTGATTCCTCTAGAAGTTAATAACTATGGAATGCAAATTGGAAAACATGGAATTAAATAAGTGGTTACTTTTTCAGCTTATGTTTAACACCCACTTCTGTCAGATACATGCTAGCAGCTCAGGATTCAGAGAAAGGAGCCGCCGTTCCATTCTCGGGGACGCATGATCTGATAGGACAGAAAGGTGTTATGTAGGGTGATGGTACCGGAAGAGAAAGAATGGTTAACAGGACACCAGGAAAGGAAAGGGGACCCACCTGACCCTGAGGGTTGGGGATGGAGATGAGAGGAGGAGACAAAAGCTTCCGCTGAGCTTTGAAAGGAGGAGACAGCAGGAGATGGAGGAGAGAGGGGTGTGTGGGGAGCGGAAGAGCCTGAAAGAACACACATGCTGAAGGAATGGGGACACGGGGCCCTGACCGTGCCTGAGCGGGAGGGGCGGGCAAAGACCAGGAAGGAAATGTAGGCACAGGCAGAGATCCTGAAGGGCTTAAGTCCTCTGATGAGAAAGTGGCACTTGATCCCTCAGGCCTGGGACAGGTTTTATGGAGGGGTGTGGCCCCAAGGTTTCGGGACACGGGGTGAGGTTTGAGTCTTTCAGGGGAACACTGGCATCAGAAGGGAGGCAGGAGACACTCAGGGGGCACACTGGTTAGTGCACGCCTGCAGCAGGTGACAGGAAGCTGTGATGGGGGCCTGGGAAGAGAGGCTGGCTTTGGGAGACTCAGAAGGTAGACCCAGAGCTTGGTGACCCCTTGGACTTTGGAGCCAGGTAGATGCCCTGAGGAAGAGGGAGACGTCTAGGGTGACACCACCATTTTCTTCCTGAGGCATGATGGTAGTACCATCAGTTACGATAGGAAAACCTACTAAGTTACTTTATGCAAAAAATTATTACAATACTGCTAATAACATCGCTAAGCCATCTATAAAATGAGGGCCCATAGAAAGTCCTCAGGATTCATCCTCTACAATATGTCATTTTACCACTTTTTCAAGGAAACTATCGGAATGCACATGACGTTCTCTTCAGCATGTATGCAGAACTTAAATCCCAGAAGATCAAAATTCCCTCGGAGATGGCCACCAACCTCATGATCCTGCACAGTTACATACTAGTCAAGGTGAGGCCCTTTGAGGGACCGGGGGTGCAACCTGCCAGACGTGTATGTGTATCTGTTGGGGTTTCCTGTGGGCACCTGTCCACTGGAGTGATTTCCTCAGTCCCTCTATTCTTAGGTGAGACATACTAGATACAGAATAATTATGCAATAGCCGCCTTTTGTGTTCAAAAAAGAAAAAAGTAACATACACTCATTTCAAATAAAAGTCAGAACATATACATATTTTTAGAACTAGCAGAAGCAGCCTCCTGAAGGAAACGGGGCGGGTGCAGAGGAGGCAGGACACCAAACCGAGGCCAGGGCCGGGGGTGAGGGGAGAGGGCTCTCTGCGCATCTTTTTCATGTCGTTCTCATTTTGGAACCTGTGACTGTATTAGCTGGTCAAAAATAGACCTACTAAAAACGTTTTTGTTTAACCCAAGCTTGCTCGTTTTTTCTAAGATAGTGGGTTTTATAGTTCCACCAATTTTTTGTAAACAAATTCGACTGGGGTAGAACTGACATGTACCACTGGTTTCGGTGTCACCATGATTCGGTGTCTGTCCGACGGCGAAGTGACCGCCGCCGCATCAGTCCAGTTAGCGCCCGTCTCTGCACAAAGCTCACTTTGGAGCCGGGGCTCCCGAGTGTGCTCTGCACTATCGCTAACTGTAGTCACCGCGCCGCACACACTCCAGCTTACCCCTCCTTCCCAGCTCTCACCTGTGTCCAAGTACATCTTCCCAGATGAATGCCAGTTCTCCGGCCGGACCACACGAGCTAACTGAACTCCGAAGGTTCCCAGCACGGCGTGGTCACGTCCCGGATGATCGAGACCCTGGTCCCGGTCTATGCAGGCGCCGTCCAGCAGAACTTTCTGAGCGGGTGGACGTGTTCTGTGTCTGCCGGGCAATGTGGCGGCCACTGGCCTGGCTATATGACACCTGGAATACAGCTAGTGTGCGTGGAACTGATAAACTAACTTTTTTTATTTTATATAATTTTAATTTTTAAATTTAAGAAGCCACATGTAGCTGGTGGCGACCAGGTCAAACCTCACAGATCTGTAACACTGATTATAAGGGAAATTTTTGAATTCCAACTTGCAACCCCCAGAGTACATTTCCCTTCGGAGCAGTAGGGGGTCAGACAAAAAGGAGTAGAAAGGGGGGCAGTCTTTACAGCTTCAGACAGGAGTGGTGGCGCCAATGTCCTCCGGGCGGGCACACAATCCAGCCAAACGGGGGTCTTTGGAGGTCGAGGGGACAACAGAAACAAGCTGGTGGGAGATGAGAAGCAAATACAGGGATTCCTGTACGAGCCCCTCCAGGACCAGGGCTTTAACCCCATTAGCCGGGGGGATGGTTCTCGCGTCCTTTTCCTCTGGCCCCAGGAGCTGGCTTGCCACCTCCATCAGACCAGTCACCTTCCCCTCCCACCAAGGAGCCCTGTCACAATCTCTCCCTCTGCTCTCATCTCCTATGCAAGCACCAAGCATTTTCAAGGTTTTCTAGGATTTTTAACTGCTTGTGATATTAAAGGGAAACTAACAGATCCTATTAAGAACAAATTGATACAAAAATGTCACAGGCATCTTGGGCCGAAAGGACTGGAGTCATCCACATTTCGGGGAAAATCGAGACAGCTTTGGCAGATGCTTCCTCCCTGGAGCTGGGACAGTTTGGCTGAAGGACAGCCAGAACATCTGGGTGTGGACGGCTGAGCTGGACAGGCTGAGGCCCATAGAGCAGCAGAGGGTGAGGGAGGACCAGCAGCCAGGGCTTCCCTGCCCTGCGTTAGATTCTGTTACTATTTGTTATCATGTTGCAGTGCTCCGTAAACTATACACCACTTGCTCAGCCCTGATGCCTCAGTCATCCCATACCCGCCCTTCACTTTCTGACTGAACATCATCAGTTCTGACTCCCAGTCTGCCCAGTCCTCTCTCTCCCCACCACCCCATCCTATGGGTTACCTCCTCTCACTTGATGCCTGCAGGGGCCCCAGGGCCCAGCCAGCAATTCTCCAGCTTCATCGCGGCCTAAGTGCACCCCACCACTTGCATCACAGACCCCCCCTGTACTTACCTAATCCCAGGCGCCTCCAGACATCGTTGCCTTTTGCTTATGGCAGACGGTGCCCTTTTCCTGTAACAACGCACCCTCTCTCTCTGCCTCACTAACAGGTTTCAGGTCTCACAGCAGCCTGGTAAAGTAGGTATTGTTAGTCCCTGAGTGCTGGCCAGTAATGATGGGCCAAGGGTTTGAACTCACAGCACGTGGTCTAGCTCACGGTAAAAAGTGCAGTGGAGAGTAGGGGTGAGGCCAGTGAGGCCGCGGGGCTGCAGGACTGCTGGGAGGGGTGAAGTCCCGGGGCATTAGCCAGGTGAGTGTGCAAGGATCTCATGATCCCGTTCAGGGTCACAATCAAGGAGTTGTTTATTTGGAGGAGTAAAGCATGAATTAGAGTTAATCAGAGTATCTAAGAAGAGGGTACAATGTGTTGTTTGTTTCAGATTCATGTTAAAAATGGAGATCATATGAAAGGGGCACGTTTGCTTATTCGGGTGGCCAACAACATTAGCAAGTTTCCGTCACGTGAGTACTGAGCAGAGCCTGTTGCCCACACTTCTGCGTTAGTATAGCATTCTGCATAGGAAGACCCACGCCCACCAACTCTGCCAGCCACTGTGCTCCACATACACGAACTCATCAACCCCACAGCAGCCTCGTGAAGTGGTGTAACAGGTCTGACAATTCACCAGGACTCTCTCAGCTCAGCCTGTGCCAGTGCTAAATTAGGCTAAGACTGATCACAGCGAAAAGACACAGAGGAAAACTGGCAAAGGGGAGAAACACATGGCTGCAGTCTGGGGAACAGGCGCGAGATTCTGGGGCCCCCCCACCCCACCAGGAGTCACACAGGGCACACGTAAGACCTCCAGGAGTGAGTTGTGTGACAACACATGTCAAAGGTGACTCAGTGCCCAGGGGCCGTATTGGGGGTTGGTCACACAGGTACTCCCTGCTTAGCATGTACTGACATTTCCAGACTCCCAGAAAGCAGGTGTTCAGCACAACCACATGGTTTGTGCGAGGAGTTCAGGCACAGTGAGCCACTCGTGTCAGTTCTGGAACAGCAGGAACGCCTCCAGAAATCCAAGTTCCCAGACGCCTGTCAAGGACCAGCCTCGCAGGCAGGTCTTTCCAAGGATAACGGTCTCCAGACTGCACACATGGGCACTATTACTATTTCCCATTTTACAGATAAGCAACGGAGGGCAAAAGAAGTGAAGTAACTCTTGCCCAAGATTACACTGTCAGCCAGTAAGTCTGTGGGCCAACCTCTGAAAAAGGGCCCCGTTATTCCAAAAGACGTATCATTACAACATTCTTCAGTGAACAGACTTTGTCACATTCTGTAACATAGGTCAACAAACTTTTCTGTCCAGGGTCAGATGTCAAATGTCCAGGGCTTTGTGGGCCACATGTCTGTCACAACTATTCAGTTCTGCTGTGCTGGCTGGACCCACACGGGAACAAATGAGCGTGACTGTGTTCCAACAGAACTTTTTTTTTTTGACACTGAAATTTGAACCTCATGTTTTTCAAAAAATATTTTGATTTTTTTCAACCACTTAAAAACGTAAAAGCCTTTCTTAGCTCACGGGCAATACAAAAACGGAGGGCCAGGTTTGGCCCACAGGCCACAATTCACCAACGCCTGTTCTCTGAATGAGTTCTTTTTTACATGAAAAAGACTTAAGACTAATTGTTTACCAGGCTGGCCAGTGGTGCAACAGGACAGGCACTTGTAACTGCTGGTGGGAGTAAATATTGGTACGGCCTTTCTAGAAAGCAGTTTGGCAATTTGTGCTCAGAGAATTTTTTTAAGGTCGCGTTCTTTGGGCCAGTAATTCTACTTCTAGGTATCTGTCCTGAAGAAACAGAATAAACGCAGAGAGGTTAGTGCGTGAAGACCGATCTCCCTCACCCATTCACCAGCAGTCCTGTCAGATGCAAAAACGCACGTCAGCGGTGTGGGAGGACACACGCAAAGTGACCTCAGGGGAGTGCAGGCCCGGTGGTACAGGAGAACAGGGACAACCAGGGAAAAGGCATGTTGATGAGCAGTTAGCCTGACCGCTCCAAGTTAAACAGATCCCGGCTCTTCCAGGGACCGAGCAATGTCAGTAGAGGCACTGTGCTTTCTGCTACCCGCTTTGTGTTGCAGACATTGTGCCAATCCTGACGTCTACTGTCATCGAGTGTCACAGAGCAGGCCTGAAGAACTCCGCTTTCAGCTTTGCAGCAATGTTGATGAGACCCGAGTACCGCAACAAAATAGATGCCAAATACAAAAAGAAGATTGAGGCGATGGTCAGGTAGGCAATGAGAACAACTTCCCTGTCTAATAACAGTTCACAAATGTCTTTTTCAGAATGTGGCTGCTCATGTGCAGGCTCAGTAGACAACGGATGGGCGGGGGTAGCAGTTAGGACTACATGCAGCTACCAGCAGCAGAAAACCCAACGTGGCTAGAACAGGCCGGGATTTACTGACTCATATACAAGGTGCTGCTTGCTGTCCAGGGCTGGTGCCGCTGGGTCCTGATGACACTAAGGACAGGTCCCCCTGTCTTCCGGCTTTGCCATCCGGCACATAGACATCTCCTCCTCATGCTTGCCTGGTTCTGGTGGTCTGCCACAACTGCAGACATCACATTCCCGTGCACGGCAGGAAGAAGAGGGAAACTAAAAGGAGAAAAGGTCTTTGCCTTTCAGAAAGGACACACCCCCAGAAATCCCTCTCCATCTCACTGGCCAGCACCCTGCCACCTGGCTACCTTTAGCCGCAAAGCAAACTGTTGAGTGAAAACAGTTCGGCTGGCAAGGAAGATCGGCTGTTACAGAGGCAGCAGTGTCTGCCACAGAGGGACAAATGGTGACTGTTTCTCAGTGTGAGAAGCTTGGTAACTACACAGCCCACTGCCAGAAGAGAGCTCACTTCCAAACCCTGTGTAGGTCCAAAGGCACATAAGGCATGTCCTCACTTCGCACAGCAGTAAGGAGCCTGGTTTTCCAAACACTAGGGAAGGGTAGCAGTAGTGTTTACAGAAGGAAAATTAATGGCAATCATACAGTTATTCCATACTACCTCTTGTTCAAAGTAGTGATGACATTGGGATTCCTGTTAGATGCATTGACCAGAGGGCCCCGGTTTGTCTGAATGTTGGTCACCTCAGCCAAGCACCGCTAATGGCCGAGGGAACCACCACTTTATCGTTAGCTGGGCTTGGGACTGACTCTCGTGGCAGAGAACTCTGAGCTGGGTAGGGCTATGTGGAAGGAACGCTCCCTTTTTTGGACTGACCTGCCCTGCCTGCCCACTTGGCGAGTGAGGTGGGGAGGTAACACTAGGGAACACTACCCGGCAGCCTAGCGCCGTGCTGTGCTAGGCCTGAGCTGGAAGAGGTGCTGGGTATTCTTTCCCCACGCCAGAGTGCTCTACTGCCACGAGGTCCATGTAATACGGTATCTTGTAGCTACGTGTCGCTATTTAAGTTTAAATGAATTAAAATTAAATGTAAAATTTAGTTCCTCACACTACCCATACTTCAAGAGCTCAAAAGCATCATGTGGCTCATGGCTTGGCTGCCATATTGGACAGCAAAGAATTAGAACATGGCCATTGTCCCGGAACGTTCTGCCAGACAGAAGGACTAGAGAGGCGGGAACACGCTCACCACTCCAATGGCACAGGAAGACAGGACAGCGGGACCCACCCATGTTTTCTGCCATTCCATGTGCCCTCAACTCCAGCTCGCCCAAATGACCCATGTAACGCTGCAATCTGACCAATCCCAACTGCTCTCCCGCCTCCCGGAGCTGGAGTGTGGGCCGATGGCGAGCTTGTAAGTCTCCCTAGTCCCAGAGTCTAGGAAGAGGAAGGTGCGTTTCACGTTCCCAGTGTTCCAAGTATGCCTTTTCTCTGCCGTCCACATCACGTGGGAACTGAAGCGTTGTTTGAAGTGACGTGTGATTCCTCCTCACAGGAGACCCGATACATCAGAGATAGAAGAGACCACAACGCCGTGTCCATTCTGTAAATTTCTTCTCCCGGAATTTGAACTCCTCTGTCCTGGGTGTAAAAACAATATCCCATATTGCATTGCAACAGTAAGCTTCTTTATAATGATTTTCCTTTATTTGCATATCTATTCATAACCCATTTGAATATATGGTGAGTGGCAGCATTTTTTTCACTTCTGAAATCTCAATCCCTCAAATTTCCTGCAACTTTTAGCATATAATTTTATAGTTAACAAAGTTGAACATTATATTCAGATCATTTCATAGTTTAAGTGAATATGTACTATGGGGCGATGTAGCACACATTTGGGGATGAGATGGCTTAAATCCTTTCTCTGCCACTTACTGACTCTATAACCTGCAATTTGCTTTACCTTGCAATTTAGATAATTTCTCAAAATTGAAGGCTGTTCTTTTTCCGTGAATCTGACAAATATATTCTGGCTTTAGTCCTTTTGATGCCATCTCTTTCTGGTCAATTACCACCTAGATTAACTACCAATAATTTCATAATATAGAGGGCTGGTTTTAACTGTAACCCAGTTATTATAATTGAATAATGGTGGGGGGGGGTAAAAATAAAGGTGAATTTTACTCCTAAATGTACTGCTCCCAGGGCCGACACATGCTGAAGGATGACTGGACAGTGTGTCCACACTGCGACTTCCCTGCTCTGTACTCGGAATTTAAGATGTAAGTGTGCGCCCTTCCAGCAGGTCACAGACTTATCCAAACACGGGCCTCCGCTCAGCCACTGTTCATCTGAAGTCTCCTTCTTTGTTCATGCTCCCCCTAAAGGTTCACATTGTCTTCTTAGGAGAACCTGTGACCTTTGAAAACATCATCATTAAAGGGGGTCTTGTAGGAGACTGCTATTCCTAATTTTTTAAGTATCCCTAATTCTTAAATTGCATGATGAAAGATGTAGACAGGAATAGTTGTTCTTCCCATTAGAATAACCCAGGGGAAAAGACATACTATGTATTTATCTATTCTGCCTTTCCTTCCCCCAAACAGCATGTTAAATACTGAAAGCACATGTCCCATGTGTTCAGAAAGATTAAACTTTGCTCAACTGAAGAAAATTCCAGACTGTACCCAGTACCTGCGAACAGAGGTGGAGCAGTAAGTGGAATGTGCAGGTAAGGGCCAGGCCGTCCACTCACCTTCCTAGGGCGGGCACAAGAGGCCCGAGTCCACACGGCTCCACAGTTTGTGTTTGCATTGGCTCCGTTTGTGAATCATGTCATTAGTCAGATTTAATGCTGAAAAACAGGCTGTACGGTCTCCATAGTGACAACGGTAGTTGTCCAGGCAGCACTACAGATCCCAGCTGGACCATAACTTATCTCTAAGTGTTTGGTAGAATTCACAGGTGAAGCCATTCTTTCCTAGACTTCTGTCTCAGGAGGTTTTTGGTTACTGATTCTCTCTTTAACTAGTAACTGATCTCTTCAGATTTTATTTCTTCACAATTCTGGCTTGGTGGGTGGTGTTTCTAGGAATTAGTCCATTTCTTCTAGGTTGTCCAGTTCGTTGGCATATGGTTTTCATAGGAGTCTCTTACCATCTTTTGCATCTGTGTTATCAGCTGCAATGTGTCTTACTTCACTTCTGAGTTTGAGTCTTCTCTTGGCAAGTCTGGCTGAAGGTTTGTCTATTTTGTTTAGCAAAAAAAAAAAACAGCTCTTGGTTCCATTGATCTTTTCTAGTCTGACTAATATTACCTAGTACTAACTTTGGACTTGGCTTTTCCTTCCTTTTCTAGTTCCTTGGGGTGTCAAATTGGGTTAAGATCTTGTTTCTAAGTGTAGGCATTTATCATGGATTTTTCCTTTAGAACTGCTTTTGCTACAACCGTAAATTTGGGTATGCTGTATTTCCATACTCATCTGTCTCGAGGTATTTTTTATTTTTTTGATTTGGATTTCTTTGACCCATTGGTTTGCTCAGTGACATTCCGTTGAGTCATAGCTGTAAATTTTCCACTTATCCATTCAGCCACTTGTGTCTTTTGATCAGAGAATTTAGTACATTTAAAATAATTATTGATAGGAAGGACTTACTGCTATTTTGCCAATTGTTTTCTGGCTGTTTGGTAATTCCTTCGTGCCCTTCTTCTCTTGCTCTCTCCCTTCGTGATTTGATGTTCTGTAGTAGTATCCTTGGATTCATTTATCTTTTGTGTTATCTACTATAGGTTTTGCTTTGTGAATACCATGAGCCTTACAGGAAACATTGTATAAGTCTACTTTAAGTTAATAAGAACTGAAGTTCAAATGCATTCTAAAGTTCTACATTTATACTCTCTCCACACACATTCTTCCCCCACCCCCCACACAATTTACATCTTTTTTATCATGTGGTATATCTGGTAATAAACTACTGTATAGTTATTTTTACTACTTTTGTCTTTTAACCTTCATAGTAGATTTATGTGATTAATTCATCACCATTACATTAGGTTATTCTCAATTTATGTATTTACTTTTACCTTTGAGATTTACATTCTCATAAGTTTTCCTGTTATTAATTTGTGCCCTTTTAACTTTAGCTATAAGAAATCCTCTTTGTTTTTTCAATCCTCACCAGAGGACATGTTTACTGATTTTAGAGAGAGGGTAACGGAGGGAGGAAGAGAGAGAGAGGGAAACATCGGTGTGAGAGAGACATATCATTCGGCTGCCTCTTGCATGTGCTCCTACTGTGGACTGAAACCACCTAGGTATATGCCTCAACCGGGAATTGAACTTGCGACCTTTCAGTGTACTGGATGATGCTCCAACCAATTGAGCCACATAGGCCAGGGCTTTTTTTTTTTTTTTTTTTTTTTTTTTTTTTTTTTTTTTTTTTTTTTTTTTAATCCTCACTGGAGGATATGACTTTATTGATTTTAAAGAGAGGGAAGTGGGGGACAGAGACATTGATCAGCTGCCTCCTGCATGCGCCCCAACTAGGAACTGAATCCACAACCTAGGAATGTGCCCTGACCAAGAATGGAACCCACAACCTACTGGTGTATGGGATGACAGTCCAACCAATTGAGCCACCCAGCCAGGGCAGGAAGTCCTCTTAACATCTCCTGTAAGGCTGGTGCTGGACTCCTTTAGCTCTTTCCTTGTCTGGAAGACTCCGTTCCCCTTCAATTGTGAAGTACAGCTTTGCCAGTTATAATATCCTTTGTCTTTTTTTTTTCCAGCACTGAATATATCATGCTGTTTTTCTGGCCTGCAAAGTTTCTGCTGAAAATCTGCTAAGTCTTATGTAGCATCCCTGGTTTTTTTGCTGCTTTTAAGATTCTCTCCTTGCCTCTAATTTTTGGCAACTTAATCATGCCGTGTCTTGGTGTGGGTCTCTTTCAGTTCCTCTTGTTTGGAACTGATTTCCTGGATCTGGACGTCTGTTCCTTCCCCAGTTTAGGAATGTTTTCAGCCCTTTTCTCTCTTCTTCTTTGGGACCCCTGAAATGCAAATACTGGTCTGCTTGATGTTATCCCTAAAGTCCCTTAAGCTATAATGTTTTCTTCTTCTTTTGCTGTTGATTGGATGAGTCCACTGCCTTTAGAGTGTGCTGATGCTTTCTTCTGCTTCACCTAGTCTCTGATACTGAACCTCTCTATTGTATTTTTCAGCTCAGTTATTGTATTCCCCAAGTCTAATTTGTTTGGTACTTTCATGTATTTTCTTTGTTGAAATTCTCACTTCGTTCATGCATTGTTCTCCTGAATTGGTGAGCATCTTTATGACAATTAATGTAACTTTTTATCAATTAAATCACTTATCCCCATTTTGTTAAGCTATTTTTCTGAGGTTTTATCTTGTTCTTTCATTTGAAACATATTTGTTTTCATTTTCCCTGACTCTGTGTTGGTGTCTGCGCCTTAGATAAAACAGCCACCTCTGCCAGTCCCAGCCACCTCTGGGGAATATTATAGTTGGCCCCTAGATGTATGTTAAATAACAAGCCTGCTGCATCTGTGCTGGGCCTGGGGTGTTAGCCTCAGTGGATTCGAGCAATTCCATTTAAAACTGGTTCTCATGGATGCAAGACCTACTGGCTTTCAAAGCTAGATGTTTTAGGTGCCCCTCTCTTAGGTGGAAGTCTTAAAACTCTGCGTACCAGTGGGGGAAACTGTGAGTTGTGGGGCAGTTTGCCAGGGGTGGGGTCTTTGGCAAGACTCTTAGCCTCTCCTGCCCATTGCAATGTGGGTATTTTCCTCATTCACCTTATGTATAGGTGTCACTTGCTCAATTCTACATTTCTTTCAGAAGCAATTGTTCTATATGTAGCTGTAGATTCGCTATGTCTGTGTGAGAAAGTAGTTCTGGAGCCTTCTGTGTTGCCATCTTGACCCACAGTCTACCTTCACACAAGTATGGTTTAGCTGGGTCTTCTATTCAGGCGGGGCTCACAAGGCTACAGTTGGTTGGAGCTGCAATCTCACCTGAGGCTCAGTCTTCATCCAGCCTATTTGTTGGCAGAATTTTATTCTTTCTCGTCAGAGGACTGAGGCCCCAGGCTCCTAGAGGCAGCCCTCAGCTTTTGATACATGGTGCTCTGTAAAACGTGGAACTGCGCTTCTTCAAGTCTGGCATGAAAGAGTCTCTTCGAGGCCTGTAAATTTTAAGGATTTGCATGAAGTTTTTGCATGCAGATTTTGGAGCAGTCCCCTTCCCAGGACACTCTCCTTCACCTTTCAGGGTTTCTGGCAGCCTCAAACTCCTCTGTGACTCTTCAAGCTAATAAGACTGACTTCACTGTTTGAAGCTTAGCCATCCCATGCTACGGACTTGCCCTCAGTTGGAAAGCCATATAAAGATCTTACCCAGCAGAGTTCTTTTCTTTCAAGGGTTGTCACCTTTCCAATGTCTACATGCCTTTGGTTGCTCTAGTTAGTTATAAACGGAGGACAAAATCTTACCTGTGGGAGGATGAATTTGCAATTCTGCCACTTCCAAAAGTAGAACCTGTTTGTGTTTTTTAATAATCTACGTAGACTCTCTGGAGTCTTCACTGGTGTGAAAGTAGAGCTTTAGACCACGGTGTCACGCTACTTGCAGACACGCCTCAGTGCATGACAAGGCACGACTTTTTGCAAAGTCACTGTAAGCATTTTATCGTACAATGAGCACTGGGTGAAGCTATTGCTCATTGACTCCTTTTAGACAAGGAATCCTCAAAAATCAGTTCATTAAAGTTTTTTCTCTACAGATCACTAGGCACTTACCTTGCATTTTCTCACTATTCCCAGTAAGGCAGCTACTGTCAGCCTCACTTTATAACAGAGATTCAACAGACGGACCACACAGTTTTCATCGGTCGCAAGGCCAAGACTGAAACGCAATGCTGATCACAGACTGACCATTTCTAACTTGAACGCAGCGATCCAGCTCCACGTTCCATGAATGAGCAAAAAATGTCTTTGGTGTGCTGGGCTGTATTACTAAATGCCCGTTGTTACTTGAAACCCTCCTAAAGCATGTGGGTTTATCTGCTTCTTTCTAGACACGCTCCTGCGAAGACAGCATTTACTGCAGGCGGCTGTGCTTGTGCCCTGGTGGACCTAGGGATGGTCCTTCCTGGACACAGAGGGAAACTCAAAGGTGACCTTTCCGGGTTGCCACTTCCACCTTCCATAGAGTGACAAAATGGTAACATGAAACACTGCTGTTTCTTACACTTTGTATATTTCCTCTTCATTTTATATGCTCTGCACTGTTAATAGTATCCTATGACATAACTGTAAATATTCAGCTGTTTTTGATAACTTTTGTATTTTGAAGTATGTCCTTTAAATAAAATTGTTAACCAGATATTTGTAATGTTTCTCTGGATTTGGAGACAGACAGGAAGGCAACTTTGAAGCACTTAGTGCAGTTCGAGCACTTACAAGTTTGAAATGAGAAGTTTACACTAATCAAGGTTATTCAGTGGAATCAGTCCTTAAATAAAAACACCAAAAATCACTAAAATCAAATATCTGAGAGAACGACACTATCAGCTTGTAGTCGCCATCTGGTCCTGCGTTGCTGCACTGCGCACTATGGAATGCCTGTTGCCAATTAAATCATTTGACTCCCCCCCGCAAAATATGCATCACTCAGAGTCCCAGGCGGTTAGAGCGTTCAATCCCCGTGTCACACACCACGTGCGTCTCAGACCAACATACATTTTCTGTGCGCGCGTCCTTGCCATCCGAGACCAATGTAACTGAAGTCTAAGCAGCTAACAGAAATGAGTAATGTGGCCCAGCTCTGAATGTTTCAGATGATACGACTTTATAGTATGGCCACCAGCATCCTGAGCACTGCAGAGGCACCTACAAGCCTAGGGGCCAATCCAAGTGCCAGTAATGTTTCATAGCATCCAAGTACCCACACGCACGAAGCCTCCAGCCTGTTCTCTTCTTCCCTCCCTAAGGCTAGCTAGAGAATCGGCCAGAGGCCTTGGCCTTCCTAAGTGGTACAATACAAGTCACTATCAACAGACCCACCCTTAGCCTCCTCGTTTTCCGTGATCACTACAGGGGTGTTGTAAGCATACAGGAGTAAGAGCTACAGGCACTTGGGATCTGTGAGTGTAAGTACACAGAACGCGGCACTCCTTGTCCATGAACTGCCAGAATTTAAGATGAAGGATACAGTACTTTGTCATAGATTACAAGAAGGCCGACATGCAATGCAGCTCCAAAAAGCAGGTACGCAGTTTTACGCTGCACAGATGATGTGTGGCAGCTAGTGGCTCCAACAAGGATTTATTGGTTGATCCAATACACAATCCCAATACAGACCCCTCAGACTCACATCCAAACTGCCGTGGACCCACCAACTGCTACCCAGCGCTCACCTCAGTCACACCCCTCGTGGTCACGAGGGCTTCCAAGAGGCCTCAGACCCATTCTCTCATATTTTAAAGAGCATATTTACAATCTCTAATTCTAAAAGTTATTTATCCTACATACAAATTATGCCAATCATGTGTAGAGCATTTATAATTAAAAACCTAACAAGTAAAGGACACTAGTCCTTGTTCTGATTGCAAGGACACTGCAGCCCCTTTCCTGGGAACACAGAGCCAAGTACATCTGAAAGCAGTGGCAACAGGAGAAAGTGTGTAAGAAACGCATGCTCACCCCACTGGCTAGGGGAGGCAGCCGTCAGCAAAGGCCATCTTCATCCAGTGGGGCGGAAGTTCCAAGCCAGGCTTTAACTTAACAGGGACGGGGCGTGGCTTGGAGGCCAAAGGCTGAAGGCAACGTTCGGTTCCCATAATGAACTCATTCTACATGAAAGACATTTTTCACATAATAAAGACACTCTACATGCATGTCTCACCTTCCAAACAAGATTCTCAGTTCCTTAGAGTCAGGAATTATTATCCTGATTTTTAAATTCCTTTTAGCACATTCCCCTGAGCTTTTACCAACAAGATTAAAAAACAGCTAGACACCTGAATTCCAGACTAGTTCCACAGCCTGAGGGCCACTCCACACGTGCAATTAAAATCTAAAGTTCCAGCAGGGTTTGTGGAACCCGTCACAGGACGGAACCAGATTTCCCGGGGCAAAGTAAGGCAAAGCCAGTGTTCATCGTGTCCACAGCCAGAGTGAGACCAGGTGTCTAACCTAGTGCAGGCCCCACTGGCTTGAACCCGATGGGCTGAGACGCTGGAAAGGTTAAGAATGGCTGGCAAAGCTTTTGCAGCCACCCACACCCTCCAGGGACAGCAAAGAGGCCTCGCGGTGAAATTCTCTCCACAGCAGAGACGGGGTCAGCACTCACAGCGGTAATGAGGTTGGAAATGAAGATTTCTAACTCTTCAACTGCCTAAGTCACGTTTACCACCACCGATTTGTAGTAAAATAACTTTTTTGTCTAGTCACTTGCAAATTAATAAGGAAAGTCATATACCAATATAGTATTTTACTGTACAAGATGACAATTTTAAGAATTTGTACATGTATCATATGGAACATTTTTATTCCTAATTTATATTTTGCAAGATATTTGGCAATGTGCAAAGAATACCCAGTTCTAGGTGGTGACTGTTTTGTATTATGATTTATTTACAAAATTTCACCACATAATTGTAACTAGCTTTAAAAAAATCAGCATTGGTCCTATAAAGGCCGTTAGGATACACTGTTAAGCTTACAAAAGTCGCCTCAGTACCACTGCTGTCAGGCATGTCACAGCACAATCGAGTCAGGCTTAGGCTGACAGGGGCCAGTGGAGGACCCAGGCAGTCCTACCAACCTCTATAAGAGGTGTACCTTCGCCTACTGGTTACATCTTCCGAGCTGTGCCACCATTTACTTATAATGGGACCATTCGGTCACCCCACTCGCTTTCCTTTGGAAAAACAAGGCATCCTCTAGACCAGCTAGACTGGTCAACAGGGTGAGTACAAAGTGACTGTCAGTAGTGAGAAATGGCTTCATTTCTTTGAACTTCTTCCTTTTCGTTTTCTGGACTCATCATTTTCTGATTTTGAAGGCTTTGAAGATTTTGTCTTTTTCTGTTGGGAGGAAAAGTTGCACAAAATAGTTAATAGCTGTGTTTATGAGTAAATGAAATAGGTTCATCTACATACTTTCAAGAAACAATTGGGCTACTTATAGCCTTGAAAAGTTAGCGGTAAAAACTAAAAAGCTATTTAGAATCTAGAACTAAGATACATTCCCTATGTATGCAGTTTCTTGGATTTAGAACAAAGGCATATTGAGGAAAGACAAATAAGACAATTTATAAACAGGGTAAAAGACTTTTCTTTGTTTCAAATTCAAGAGTCTAAACACATTCAGTGTGAGGAGAGGGGAAACAACCTCTGATGTGCACACAAGACTGAACAGGGAGAGCTACACTGGTGAAGGCCACTAGTCCTGCATATGCAAAACAAAAGTGAGGAGCAAGGCCCTGGCCAGGTGGCTCAGTGGGCTAGAGCATCATCCCAACAAGCCAAGGTTGTGTGTTCGATGCCTGGTGAGGGCACACAGCAGAGTCAACCAATGAATGCATAAGTGGTTGGAACAGCGAATTGCTCTCTCTGTCTTCCTATCTCTCTCTTTAAAAAGTCAATTTAAAAAAAGTGAGGGGCAACAATGATACACTCACAAGAGAGAATACACACTGTATTCCTCTACCTCAGCCAATGGCAAACAGTGAGCTCTGTAAAGGATTTTAACCTGTCCTAGCAAAAGACAAGGATGTTTTGCTCTAGAGAACTTCTACAGGCAGTTCAATGGCTACAGCAAAACACAACAGAAGGGAGAAGTGGCTTCACTGAAAATGCTTTTCCTGGTTGTGCTGTGAAAATGCGTGTCTGTAGGTAAAGCAAAAACTAATGATCCAATAAATAAAAATTGTACTTTTCCTAACAGCATATGCCCATCAATACGATTTCTTGCTGTTTGGCTCTTCCACTATTATATGAAGCTGACTGCTTATAAAAATGTAACCTATACTTTCTTCACCCTCAACTGTGATGAACAAAAAACTTGAAAGTATCTTCTCAGCTTTGATTACTAAACAGGCTCTGAATAATTTCTGAAGGCAAATTATACACAAGAAAAGATAAACTATTTTGAGGGAGTATCACAGCTTTTCCTCTCTGTGGCTTAAATACCACCTTGATCATAGCATCGGTTTCCACGGAGTCTTGACCTTTCTCATCAGACTGAGAGTCATCTTCATGTAACTCTTCGCTGTATTCAGAATCCAGTGCTGGGCCTGCGCTGTGTCTGGATGTCTTCACGGCCTGAAGTGAATACGGAGTCAGGTGGACTTCCTTATTGTAAGTTCTTGTAAAGGCTGCTTTCACCTAAAGAAAAGAAATGGAGGGAGTTTTTAAAAAGATCTGAGTGCCAAAGAGTCCTTTTGAACTCTGTCAGCCTAAAGGCTTTGAAAGACCCTGGAAGCCCCTTGAAATTGTCTACAAAATATTTATGAATATACATGTAAGAGTGTGTGTGTGTGTAATCCTACATATAAAAGCATTTTTCTATGGAGAAGTTCCATATTTTTAATGATATGCATAATAGAGTCCAGGACTCAAAAAGATAAAAATCAGTATTTGGAAACTTTAAGGCAGACGAGGAAAAGCCACTTTAAGTCATCACTTTTACCTATTCAATGTTCTGCAGTTCTACAAAATGACAGGCAAAGTTAGTAATTAATAATTTTTTTTAAAAAGGCTCACAGTAAGGTACAAATTAAAGCTGGCCTGTAATTACCACAAAATAACTTTACTAATAGTGGTTACTTCAATACAATAAGTAACCTGAAAAGCCTTAACATCGACCTTCTAGTAATTGCAGGATTAGTTCAAGAATTTTAAATGTAGATGTCTCTTGTGAGAAATTACACATAACCACTGCATCAGGTCAAAATACTAGAGAAGGCGAGCCTTCCAAATCAGCACCAAGTAAACAGGCACGAGAGTGAGTTATTAGATTATTACATATTCACGTTATTTCACTTTAGATTGTTCATGCTCATTGTATAAACAAAGTAGGGGCTACACTATCCCATAACAAATTGTCCAACCGGAATACTGAGCCCACAGATTAGGCAGACTAAGTGTAAAAATCCTCAGTCAGTAAACACTTCTTTCTTCTCCTAATGCATTACCACCACCTCATGTTACTTCACCTGACTCATCTCGCCCTTATCTATAAGGGATACATTTACATTTGTTCCTAAGCTTTTCACATCTTGCTTTTCCACTCAGCATAAAGCGAAGATAAATATATAAATTGTAAAGTCAAATCCAGAAGTCTTGTCTTAATACTGTACTCAAACAGCATTTGGAAAGCATAGACTACAAGAAATAAAAAACTCTGAAGGAAAGAAACTAAACCTTTTTAAAGCATGTAAACATCTCTAAAACACTCCCAGTGCAAACCTGGTAATTACACAGTGAGGGAGAACCAGTGGGTTACACAAGTTACCTTGGAATCCAGCTTGGAGAAGGGACTAGGCTTGCCTCCCCAGCTGCTAATTTCCATGATATTCTCAAAGTCTTCTTTCATCAAATAATATGCATCCATAAGGGCAACAACATCCTGTATTCCTTCTACCCCGTGTGAGGTCAAGGGCCGTACAAGTGCATCCCTTATATGTGACAGATAATCCATATTTACAGTTCTTTTGCTGGAGTAAGTTCTTAAACCAAAGCAAAAGAGACACACCTGTAGTCAATGGCAAACTACCACCAATTCAAGTCACATTGCGTGTTATCAACAGAGTTAATCACATGGAGTTCAATCACTTTTAATAATGCTTTTTAACAATGCTTTTAATAATGGAGTGCCTACTGTTCAACAGCTGGTGGAGAGAAAGCTTAGTGCTACCCCACCAGGGTGGCGTGCAAACTCCAATGTGCTCAAGGGGGATTTTCTATTTACCTGGATCAGAGAATGCAAAACACAAATGCAGGTTCTGCTTCCACCCTACTCCTAAGGCCCAGGCAACGACGGCATCTCTGCTCCTACTCCTTGTGGCCCAAGATCTCTCCCAGCCCCAGGTCGTGAAAGCATCAGTGAAAGGCAGTGAGGTTTCCGGCCCTAAGTGCCCTGCCACCTGCTAATGGGGGTCTGCAACGTCTTTCCATCTCTGGACTACAACATGCAGAACTCGACAGGAAAATGCTCCCCTCACAGTTCCTAACGCTGTTCCTCTTCAATGTTTAGTTCTGGAGTAGGGTTCCCCTAATCTTTAAAAAAAAAAAAAAAAAAGCCTGCAGAGAAAGTTCCTGCGGAGTCACAAGGTGGCATGGCCCACACACTGGCCACCCACACACTGGGGAGACTTAGGGAAACAGCCTGTGATGGGCTGCAACTAGAATGTTATCATGAAATGACTGTTTATCTTTCTCCTTAAATGCTGTCACTTAAAGACAGACACAGCTGAACAAAATAACCCCTCCAATGCCACCACCCACAATCGTTCCGACCCAGCTGCCTCTATCTTCAAACCAGGCAATGTACATGCATGTGTACTTCACACAAGAGGCCTCGAAAGCTGCTGGTTTCAGAACCCACACTAAAATCAGAAAGGATGGGATGATGAACAATACAGCACCAGATGCTGTGTTATAGAACTGTGCACCTGAAACCTGTATAGTTTTGTTCATCAGTGTCACCCCAATAAATTCAATTTAAGAAAATGAAAGGAAATGAAAAGTCCTTTTAAAAATTACCTGTGGGTCCTGCTCCTGCTTCAGGTAACTGAATGTCTGAATCACAAGAGCCCACATAGTTCTACCAGAAATCTAGAACCTTGCCTCATGATGGTTTTATTAACTAGGCAAAGATTCAGACGACGCTCGTATTTCAAACTCACCCCTTCCCTCTGGCCTCCTACAGTCAAACGTGCCAACACTGGGAGACACGCACGAGCCCGTGAGCCACGGGGCCCAAGACAACCACAAAAGCTTTCCCAAATTATTCTTGTAATTTGTTGCGTAATTGTTACCTTCTAGCAGACTTACATAACATTAAATCTAGAAAAGTCTAAAGGTATTACCTAAATTAAGGGTTCTTATCCTCAGAAATGTTTATTACTTCCCCTGAAGTTATATTTGTACATTGATGCATTTGGGCTTCAGATTTGCAAAGGCATCTAATGATGACACCCAAAAAGTTAGAAGTAATAAAATCACACTTTTTCACTTTAAAGATAAAGAGAAACCTGGCCTATAAAAGTTCAGTGACTTAATCAGGGTTTAAAAGTTAAGTAGGAACCTTTTAATTTACTTTAAAAGTTGAGACACTCGCTGCAGATGGCCTTGTTGATGACGGTGTCCTGTGTGTGATTCCCTAAGAAACATCTGTTCAGCCACGTGCGAGGCGAGTGAGCCTCAGTTCCTACCGCCAGAAATGTTCAGTCCCGTGGGAGAAGGGGACACACACAAGACAGGACAGCCACAAAACAACACGCAAGTCCAGCGCTCAAAATCCACACGAGCACAGTGAGAGCAGCAGAGGGGACACCCCTGAGGCAGAGTGACGAAGGACCCTTAAACACAGTGGGCAGGGAGCAGGGAGAAAGCTGAGAGGCAGGCCTGCAACTTGACAGGTGAGAACAGCAGGGAAACAAAGATTGCTCCAGTAGTTTTTCATGGTTAAAAATAAAATCCCTAGAGTTGATTTACTATTTGTATGGAGGCACATTTTCTAAGTTTCTAAACTTTAACAAAAGCATACCAAATCACAAGAATTTGAACATCCTTAAACTTCTCCAAGCCATTGGTTTTCAATCATCTGAGTCTCCACTTCCTGTTACAAACCAAACTGTATGCCCTACCCCAGACGACTAGGTCAGTTTACTGCTGGGACAGGTAAAAAACTAGTTCATTTATTTACATAGTTCCCTTTTCTCATTCAATTATTCTGAAGCGAAGGTATTTTATATGCCCACTAGTAACAGGCACGGTCACAATAACCATAAATATCACTGTTTCAGATATACATAGCTTTAAAATTTATCTTAGAGGTATGACGCATCTACCACCTGGCTCAACTCTTCCAAAGTATCCTGTTAAGTGATAAATATAAGGGTCATGATGATTATAAACACAGTCTCACAAGATAAAAAGAACTTATTCAGGATCATTTATCTAGTTAGCAATAAAATCAAACTAAAACGTAAAGCGTTCGGCTAACACTCTCCTTCCTGGATGGAGGCTAAATCCACTACGCTGACAACACACTGGGAACGGAGTGATACACCTACCGGAGGCTCATGTGCAACGTGAGGTCCTGCACCAGGCGGTCGTGCTTGCCCGTGGACGAGTGCTTACCCAGCCAGCTGGGAAAGGCGGGAAACTGGCTCAGCGAGCCCCTCATCAACTCTCCGGGGAGAACGCTGGCATAAATGGCCTGCAAAGATCAAGGGCAGTCCACAATTTAAATTCTGTGCCAAGTCACTTCCTTAGCAGCAGCCGGCTTCCAAGCAGTCTCTGGAAAACGCAGCCCCACCAGCCTGCGCCCCTAACCCCAGGGCAGTCGGGCCCTTGCCTTCCGTTTCAGATCTGTGGGTACAGGAAACCTGACCCAGAGAAAATATCTTGCCGTCTGGCCCTGCTAGAGGTCAGCTTGCCAAACAGGACTCCTCAACCCACTCTACCTCGTGGAGGCCAGGGTTGCAGAAAGGACTCTGCTTCAGAGCAGCGTGCCTGTCCCCAGCACAAGCTACGGACAGCACAGGAGCACCAAAGCATGGAAGGTCCGCTCATTACAGCATCAAGCAAACGGACGCCTGAGAAAAGTAAGAAGGGTATCGCTGGGTATCTCTGTACCCAGGGTTTCACTCTTTTAAAAGCTGGAGTCATATATAAATTTCGTATCCTGCTTTATTCTAATAATTAACTAAGTTTTTCATATTAGCTAATCTTTAAAAATAACTTTAAAGGTGGCATAGTGTTCTAATCAAGAGAATTTACCATAATTCATCATTCTCCTATTGTTGGACATGGAGATTTTGTCCCATTTTTTGCTACTGGAACTAATGACTTAGGGAGTATTTTTGTATATTAAGCTTTTTCTGTGTTTAAAATTATTTTTTAAGATAAATTCTCAAAAGCACAATTACTAGTTTAAAAAACACTTTTAAAACATGAGAACGTATTCTTTATATCCAGAAGGAATCTTTGTTTTTTGTTTTTTTCAAACAATGTGTGGGTAAGATTAAGAGAAGAGTCGGCCGCCAAAAGTCCCCTGTTTATTATTCAGGCCAGGGATACTGTAGAGATACGTAAAACTCAAACAGGAACGAATACGCTTAATTATGAATGTTGACAAAACTCTGTTTTGAGTAAGAGATATCAACTGAAACAAAGTACCCAATTCAAAGCTGCCTCTTTAGCAAGAAAGAAGAAGGTCAGACTCCACGTATCAGAAAGTGGCTGCTGACCTGCCCTGGCTGCACTTCTTCAAGGAGAAGTTACTTAGGAATCATCTGGGAGAGCCAAGAATGACAAAAAGGAATAGATTCTTAAGGTAAAGAAGAGGAAATGAAACTTTTGACTAACATCTTAGTTATGACCAAAATGTAATGTTCCTATTTCCACAGGTCCATTTACATAAAATCATAAACCACTGAAAAATGAGGCCAGATCAACGAACAGACAATAGTGACCACAGAGTGTTTTAGTCTATAACAGACTGTATTTTTGCCATAACAGTGGTTAAGGTTTATCTGGTATTTTAAATAATTACAGGAGCTAGAAGCTATTTTGTTCTCCCCAAATAAAGCAGAGCCTACACTTCAAGGAGAGTACTACACTTACCTGTGTGGGCAGAAGGCTCCAGTTTTGCTGACTCCGGATCTGCCGGTCCACTAGGTCGCCATCACATATGCTATCTGCAGCTCTGCTTAGAAGCATCAGGTGCTTTTTCATGTCCCCCCTGCAGAATGAAAACCAGCCTGGATCACAGCCCTGCCCAGAAGCCGCAGCCCGCCCTCTCAGTTGTCCAGCCGCCACGGTGCCGGGAGGGCACTGTCTCTGACCCACGCCAGCTCTAAACACTCACCCCGCAGCCATAGGCTTCACGTGTACGTAGTTCTCCTGGACAAAGAGGGGTGCTATCGAATAATCATGAAAAAAGAGATCTGATTTGTCCACGAGTGACATGTGAGCGGTCTCCTCTCCAGCTGCAAACACTTTCCGGGCAACATCAAATGGGCCCTAAAAAGAAAGAGGGACACTCCTAGTGGAAGGGCCAACATCCAAATGCTGACCAAACCCAATGCTGGTCAAGATGTACGGCAACGGGAACTCTCGTGCACTGCTGGCAGGAACCCAAGTGGTCCAGTCTGGGAGACAGCTGCTGGCTTACCACAGAACTAAACAGATGCTTAACCGTACTGTCCAGTGGTTGTGCTCCTTGGTCCGTACCCAAGTGAATTACACACACCACACACACACACACACACACCCTGCACGTGGATGTTCAGCCGCTTTATTTGTAATTGCCAAACCTTGGAAGCTGCCCTTCAGTAGTGAATGAATAATCTGGTGCACCAGGACAATGGAAAATTATTCGGCACTAAAAAGAAATGACCTATCAAGCCATGAAGAAATAGGGAAGCAAGTTAAAATACGTATTGCTAAGTGAAAGAAGCCAACCTGAAAAGGCCCCACAGTATGATTCCAACTATGTAACGTTTCCAAAAAGGTGAAACTATGGAGACAGTAAAAGGCTGGTGCCAGGAGGGAGGGGTGAGCAGGCAGAGCACAGAGGATTTTTAGTAAGCTCAAGGGCAGACACATGTGATTATACGTTTGTCAAACCCGTAAAAAGCACAGCACTGCGGACTCTGGGTAGTAATCACGTGTCAGTGCAGGTCATCAGTGGTGCTGGCAGTGCGGAAGGCTGGACGTGTGTGGGGACAGGACGCATGTGGAGAATCTCTGGACCTTCTGTTCAGTTCAGCTGTGAATCTGAAATTGCTTACAACTTACTTTTTTGAAAAGAAACAGTAAAAACACTGCTTAATCATTGCTCTAACTATAATAAATTCTGACCAGTGACCAGGTGAAATAGAACACAGAGATAACTGATAAGACCTCCAGTTTCAGGGAGGTTATTAAACTACAAACCATTAAGAACAGATTATACGGAACCGAGATAAAACCACTGAAAACATGAATGAAATCCATACATCAAGGACTCTGAAGAAGTCATTTTATAATTATTAAAGCATGTATAATTTAAAACTACTCTTTCTCAAAATTTACAATATACATGGATGGTCCTTGAAAAAATTCCATTTGAATTAAAAACACTTTTAGCAGCTGTCTATGTCTCTTATTATAAAAATCCAGCCCTGGCCAGTGTGGCTCAGCTGTTTGGAGCGTTGTCCCATAAACCGAAAGGTCGCTGCTTCAATTCCCAGTCAGGGCGCGTGCCTAGGGTGCAGGTTTGATACCATGTTGGGGCACATATGGGAGGCAACCGATCAATGTCTCTCTCCCCCCCTCCCATGGCCAATCCCCCACTCACCCCCCTTCATTTCAAAAAGCAATGAAAAAACATCCTCAGGTGAGGATAAAAAATAAATAATATCCACAGGTTCCATAGGTGTGTCAAGGAACTGCAGAACAAGAACTAATCAGTGGAAATCCATTTGTTACCAGTTTGACATCCTTCTTGGCTCTATGGGAATCAGCCTTGGCCTGGTCGTAGGTCAGGGCCTTACTCTGTGCGGACCACATGCTCAGGTTGTGTAAGACCTACGAGAACCACAAATAAGACTCTGTCAACGGGACCTAACCACCACTCCCCCTCCCCAAAAGGTTGAAGGCATTAATTCAAAAGAACTAACAGTTGTCATATAATACATATTTAATTTACCTGTCTGATATCTTGATTGGCTCCCAAAATTATTTCATTCATAGCTGGAGGGGGAATCTTCAAACCCTCTTTAAACGCCACAGACAACATGGCAGCCTAAAAGGAGAATCTTCGATGATTTTTCTAACTTACATAATCAGATATTTCAAAAATACTTTCAGGTACTTTTAAAACTGACCCTTCGATAAATAGAATAACATGAGGGGGGAAAAAAATTCCCAACATCGTACCTTAATCTGTTCAACCCGAGGTCTTTGAAAACGAAGGTCGAAACAATGATGAACCAAAGAGCGAATCTTGGGATGATTTCTATCATTGCACATGCAAATAATGGGAATTTTTGTATGTTTTATCAGACCAATTAATTCCTACAAGGCAAATTTGCAACACGAAAATAATTATTTAAAAAACAAAATACCACGCAACACATGCAGTCTCAGTTTTAAAAACCTCCTCAGCAACATGGTCTAATGGCCATACATATCACGGCATAACTAGTTCTGTGTATTTTTTGCGAACAACAAAACAGTAAAACTGCAGGACTACACTGCTGCCGTTACCTGAATGCCTCCCCGGTCCTCACTGCCTGCCATGCCGTCCACTTCATCCATGATGAGGGCGTGTCTCGTGCTCCCTGAAGGGGCTGCTCCACCTGACCCATGGTGACAAGCAGTGGGATGAAACAAAAACAAAATAACAGTTGTTCGAACACTACTCTTTATAAACAATTACATAACACACTGTAAACTAGTAACAACACATTCAAAACTCGAAAGGTCCGAGAGTAGACAGTGAGGAGAGTGGCCTTCCACCCTGGCCACCAAGGGTGCCAGTTTCCCTCTCCAGAGGCCAACGGTGTGAACAGACTCCTGTGTATCCACCTCTCAGAGATATTCTACACGTGTTAAAAATATTTGTGCATAACATACTCCTTGGTTTGGTCATTTAATGTATTTTTGGGATCTGTTCCTTATATATGGATATAGAACACCTCATTTTTCAAGGCTGTTCAATAATGTTCTATCCTACACACGTATCATAATTCACTCAATCTCTACCAATAAAATGTGAAGATGCTTTCAATCTTTCGCTGTTATAAATCACACTAAATGAACATCCATGTATATGTCATTCTGCATATATGCAAGTATTAACGATGAACCCGGGAGTTAGAATTTCTGCGTTAGAGAATACGTACAACTTAACCATAAGAAATACCACCAGAGTGCCCCGCAGAGCTGTACCAACCTGCACCCACCAGCCATGTGTAACGGTGACATTTCCTGAGCAACTTCTTTTTAACAATGACTTTCTACCACTGAAAGTACCAAGAATTCAGGTGACCGTGCAATAGACCACGGTTCCAAATGTTCAGTCTGCAGTGTGGGCCTCTCACTGTCCCCATGAGCTCTGGCCATACCAGACCCCTGGCCCACTGGCCATAACCTCCAACACAGTGGTACTTTCACACTGTCTTCGCTCCCCTACTACTCTTGTCTGAAATAAGCCCCTCCACCCACAGGTGAGCCTCTTTTTCATTCTTCAGGGCCCTTTAAGCAAATGTCACCCTTTTCCTGGTGGTTTTCCCTAATGCCCCCAACAGAATCCCTTCTTCTTCCACAGGTCTCCACCACCTCACTCCTCACACTGTATTACAGTTATTGATTTTTTTTGCCTTCTTCACAGGGTTCACCTGTGAATCTGCTAAAAGCATATGCAAAATATAGAAATATATCCATGTATTATGCATTTTTATCACATTCTCAGAAATTTCTAATACCTAAAAAAAAAGGTCCTCTATAAGAGTTACATCAGAGGCTTCCTTATTCCCTCATTAGCCCCCGGATATATACAGCAGGGTGGCTAGTGCACAGTAGTGGCTGTTAAACATGGAAATGAACGTGCTTTTCTTACATAACCCCCAAAAACCAGTTCCAACAGTCACATACTTGAATAAAAGCCTTTGATGCTGGTATTGCTCAGTGACTCAGCAACAATCTCCTTCAAACTGTTCTTACTCCGAGTATCACTTGCATTCAGTTCCACGTAGCTATATCCCAATTCCTAATCAAAAAATTGGAAACCATCACTATCACAACATAAATTATTAACACCTCTTCCCCCACCCCACCGAAAAAAGAAGACAGTTAAGGAAGAACGAGGGTAGAAACATCACATAAAGAACCATGGGTAAAAAGATAAAGTAGGATAATAGCAGACAATGAGATTAACTATAACATGCCCCACAGTCATGACTTTTAAATACCATATTCATACACACCACACACACATTAACACACAAGTCTGGCTGATAAATCACTACCCTGGGAGAATACATTTCAACAAGCAATTTTACTATTTGCTTCTTGAAGTCCTGGAAAGAATTAAATATAACCAACCCAAGATTTCAATATCAGATACAGAATTAATCTATTATAATTCTTGACTTCAAGATAAAGTTAAATCATTCTTTGTCAAATTATCCCTATATACAATCGTCCTCTCAAATCATGAAAAATCAAGTTATTCTGGCTTATTTCCCAAAACTGACCACCTTAGTCATAAAGTATTAAAAAACGCCTTAATTGAATTCCCAAAAAAGGGTGATGACAACGATAAAAGAAGAGCCATGTTCGCCACTGTGGAGACTAGGGAAAAATAGATTTTTGGTTTTTTCACATTTATAGAGTGGAAATTTTATAGTTCTTACACCAGCTAAAACATTATGCTCTGGTCCCTACAACGAAGATAAAACAAAACCACCAGCTTCTGGGAGAGAGGATCAGTAAATCCAGCAATAAATGTACAGGAAGTTCAAAGTCCTTCCCTATACCATTCTGGTCCCATTTCATTTGTCACCCACACCATTCTGACGCACACCCACTGCTGTTGGCTCAACTGCCCCGTCTTCTCACTGTCTAGGAATGGCGGCCACAGGGACAACAGAGCGAGGGCAGGGCCCCGTTTGCTGGGGTTCACACTGCGCCACTGCCATCCTCTCAGCCCACTGCACGGTCACACAGGGACGATGACAGTGCGCACACTTCCTAGAAGGTCCTATAAGGTGCTCTTGTCTATAAGGGGCTGTACGACTATTATCTATGAAATGACCAACCGAGGGCTTCATACACTGCCTGCACAAGGAAATATCGCCTATAATTATAATTACAATTATATTTTTTTAAATAATGAAAATGACAAATATCCCAAACACCAAAGCAAATTCTAAAGGTTTAATCTCAGGAAAGTACGTACACAACAGGTTAAAATATACATGCACCACTACACACTCACACACATGCACACCCCCGCTACACATGCCCACCCCGGCGCTACCTTCCCAGCCATGCCACACCAGAACACCCACCTGACAAACCAGGGAGGCCGTGGTGGTTTTGCCAACACCCGGGGGGCCTGAGAGCAGCGCTGCTTTAAAACTGGAGCCGTCATCTTTGCCAGCAAATTTACCAAACTTCGCTGCCAGGGAGAAAAAAGTTCCAGAGTGTTAACTCATATTACCTAACCGAAATTCAGGGTTAACTGTGCACGAATTTAGCATCGAAAACAGTCCTCCAGCTTAGTTCTAAATTTGTAGGATATTTTCCACAAAGTATAAACAATAGGTGCCAGAGCACTTAGTAAAATTCTACTCCCTACATCACTTCCACCCAAAATTAATTAATTTTTAAAACTCATTAACTTTAAAACTTTGATTTGAAACAATACTTTTATGATTTCCTTTGCTACAGAACACAGAGTTCATGGAGCAGACCACCCGGGCCCCGACCCTGATTCCACCTGTCCCTAATGCCACCACGCACCAGCGGGGAGGAAGTCAGAAGCGACTTAACCCCTCTGGCCTGCTGCCCCCTCTATCAAATGAGGGTGACAGTGTAATGTGCCTGGAAGGGATGCTGTGGGGATGATCGTGCCCGAGCACGAAGATGCCCGGCATGCTTCCATAACTGTTAGCAAGCACAATCAGTTTCCACAATCACAAAAAGAAAAATGAAATGAAGATGCTGTGCCCTCAACTATTTTGCACAGCTCTACAACATTCGCCCTCCCCTTACCACATGGTGCCTGGCACACAAAGAGTGCTCTCTCTCTCTCTCTGACACACACACACACACACACACACACAGTGACTGACATATTACCATCTACTGCAGCCATGGGGAAAAGGGACTACAGACCACCTGAAGCCTTAGTTTTCCCCAGGCACACAAAGCACTCCCCCACACCTTTCAGGCAGATTTTATGTGGGTTTGGAAAGAGAGAGACTGTTTAAATGTAACCCTGTATCATTGCAATTACACTAACTGCTACAAGTAAACTGGCTTCATCAGCCAATGCCTAGTGACCACGCACATTAATGAGCCAGTCGTCACTTTGTCCTCTTATTTCTTACACAACATCCTCCAGGGCTGCAGATGAAGCTCAAAAAACTCACTACTAATATGTGTGATCTGAAACCTCAGTTCCACTATTTTGTACACTAAATATATGTCATGAGTGTTCATATTCCATGACAAACACCGGTGAACAAGCGCAGATACTGGAGAAGCTCGGGACTATCAGGCCTACCGAAAGCGAACACTCTACTAGGATTTGGGGCTGCCTAATCTGTGAGCGTGCCTCAGCTACTCACTGGCACCTTCCCCCAAGTCCCCCGGCACTCCGAGCAGTCTGGCTCCCATACACCTGCGGACCTTGGTACACGTGCTCCCTCCTCTCCGTTCCCCTAGCTGACACCTTCTTGGTTTCCAAGTCTTGGTTTCCACAGCCATGCCTCCAGGGGTGAAAGCACACCTCCCCTCCCTGACCGCACACCCCCATCCCCTCTGCACCCTACGCTCACCCCTCTAACAGCACTCAGCACACTACAATTTACTGGCTGGCTTCTATGTCTCCCCCAATGCCTGTGTTTCGTTCACAATAGCACCTCTGGGGTCTAGTGCAGCACCTGGGCTCAGAGCCGGCTCTCAATGAGTGCCTGCTGAGAAAGGAACGGAGCCAACTCTCCTACCTCCTCACAAACGTGCCCCTGAGCAACGGCAGGGTGACAGACACACACACACACACACACACACACACACACACACGAATGAAGCTGTGGAATCACCGTGTCTCTGGTCCTCGGATGGGCTCTTGTGCCAGTTCTGGAGCCAGCGTAGGAGTTTGTTGGCGCAGCTCTGGTCACCTTGCTGTCCAATTATGGCCTTGAGTGAGGCTGGCTTGTATTTATCCACCCAGAGCAAATCTGCCACTGTGTTTTCAGCCGACTGCCTAGCCCGGCTGTCACCACTCGTCTCCTCGGCCACCTGCTCCTTGAAGTCCAGGCCTCTCTGAAACGTACTTGTTTCCTTTTTCACTGACTTCACAGAGACATCCTTTTTGGGAGTCAGTTTGCATTTTTTAGATTCTGATTCGTTCTTGGTTGGACTAATTTTCCTTTTTCCTTGGTCATTTTTTGGGGGTGTTCTCTGCAATTTGGACTTTTCTTTATTCATCTTAAAAATTGGAAAAGTGAGGGAAAAAGAAACCCGGTGAGACGAGTAATTTCTACCCTGCTACTGTGCTCTAGAGGGCGGTCTCAGACGCCCAAACAGCTACCCGGCCGGGTCTGCCTTCTCACAGCGGACCCTACCTGTGGAAATCATCACCTTCCAAACCTTATAGAAATTAACTGCAAACACAGTGAAAAGCACCCAAATGCAATTTTTTTAAATAAGTAATCCAATATTAGTTTGAAAACAACAGGGTAAAGGATTAAGAGATTTTTGTTTCAGTTTTGTAAGCAGTTAAAAGTCAGTGCCTCCAAATCATATATCCATGGTGCCAGGTGGGTGCCAGACTCCGGGGGGTCACTCTGTAAGTTACATGATGTCTGACCACCATGCCGTTCACCTGACACTAATGTAATATTGAACGTCAACTATAAAAATAAAAAGGTTTTAAAGAGTTAATGCTTCCACAAAAACCTGTACACAAATCTTCATAGCAGCATTACTGTATTATATATACATATATATTATTATTTTATATTATACCCCCAAAATGTAAATAAGCCCAATGTCCACCAACTTTTGAACAGACAAACAAAATGTGGCGTATTCACACACGGCATATTGATCACTAATAAGGAAGAGTACTTTTTGCTAAGTGAAAGCAGCCAGACACAAAGGGCTAAATACTGCATGACCCCTTTAAATGCAATGTCTAGAACAGGCAAACCCACAGACACAAAGTGGAGCAGTGGTTGCTGGGGGCAGGTATGAGTGACTGCTGACGCGCACGGGGTTTCTTTAGGGAGTGATGAACACGTTCTGGAAGTAGACTGTGGTGATGGTCACACAACCTTGTGAATATACTAAGAACCACTGATTTATGATTTATAGACTTAAAAGGGTGAGTGCTGTGGTGTGTGAATAGTAACAAAGTAATACATTTTGTGGTGTGAATTTTAAAAAAGTCCTGACCAGTGTGGCTCAGTTGGCTGAGCACCATCTGTGAAATGAAAGGTCACCGGTTCCATTGCTGGTCAGGGCACGTGCCTGGGTTGTGGGTTCAGTCCCCAGTCGCGGCGCATACAAGAGGCAACCAATGGATGTTTCTCTCCCTTTCTTTCTTTCTCCCTCCCTTCCCCTCTCCAAAAATAAATAAATAAAATCATTAAAAAATAGAATAAATAAATAAATTAGTGCCTCTTTACCAGTGAGTAAATGATAAAATTAGTGAGTGAATGTTTGAGGAGAAACAAGGTATTGTCATTATTTTAAAGTATCTTTCGAATACATTTATCAGTTACAAAGGAGAAGTAGTCACTCTACTAGTGGAGAAACCTGGCCGATGTTAACTTAACCAAGTAACCAAGGTTACCATCACCAAGCATAAGAAACGTCTGATGGGATGCACTATGAAGTGCACAGTATCGCTTCTGTGGTATCTTGTCAAAAATGCGTAACCTAAAGCTAATCATAAGAAAACATCAAAGAACTCCAGCTTTTTTGTAGAAGGGCTCCTCCAGGAATGACAGAAGAACTCTCACAGATTGGAGGAGAGTAAGATGCAACAACTAAACACAGTGTGGAATCCAGGAACAGAAAGAGGACCACAGGGGGAAACGTGAAGTCTGAGTAACATGTGTGGTTTATTTAGCAGTGTCGTTTCCACGTTGATTTCCTGGTTTTGATAATTGTGCGATGGTTACGGAAGTTGTTAATACTAGGAAACGCCAGGTGAAGGGCCAGTACACATCATTCCCCAAGATTTTTCTAACTGGAATAAATGTTAGACCACCTTGCCACCTGGATAACAGAGCAAGGGACATGAAACTTGGCTATTGGCACACCTGTGTCCTGCACTTGGAAAAGACCTATACATATGGGAATGAACAAGGCTAGCATTAGGAGAAGCAGAGAGGCAGAAACTGAAAAGGCCCTGAAAGCACTAAATTCTCCAAATCTAGTAATTCCTACACCAGACCCACCCTGACCATAGGTTAGTTACGTGAGCCATCATTTTCCCTTTTTGCTAAAGCTAATATGGGCTGGGTTTCTAGCACAAATGAGAAAGTTCTAATATAGTTTTAATTGAAAATGAATTGATCATGCTGATACCTTTAATACATCTTTTAAAGAACTCCTAAGTGATAACCTCTGCACAAAGTCACTGCAAGAATATGGAAAATATGGGAAGTTTAATAAGTAGATACGGTAAGTGCAATACACTGTCCTCTCTCTCTCTCCTCGTACTCCTTTTAAAAAGGTAAGGAAACACACCGCGGAAGACATCCTGAAGTGGACTCCACCTGCTCAAAGGGAAGTAAGGGAGGTTCATTTGCAGTGGAAGGGGAAGTCAATCTTTTAGCCGACAGCCTGGTTCCCACCCAAGAAATGTCTATGAAATAGGAAAGTTGCTATAAACCAACTTAAATCAAATTCATTTTATACAAACCTCAGCTTCAACTGCTATTTCATATTTGGACTTCTTGCCTGGCATAGTTCGAATCAGATCCAATAGGCCATCCTCATCAATAATTTTTGTCCCCAAGGTTGCCGCCTAGTGATTAAAAATGCAAGCCATTAAAAACCTGTATTCTTCTAACCATTACTTTGTTTTTTAAAAAAAAAACTCTAGGGGCTCTTAGTAGGTGAAAAACCACACTTGTAAACTAATGCTGGAATTATTTTTTGAAACCATATTCATGAAAAAGTGCCATTGAAAGGAAAAAAAATGACAGATGTGTCCCTAAGAATAAAGTGGTACTTGAGGTGTCACATTATCACTTTTCTGGAGCACTTTCCCTTTCCCCCTACCCTAGAAAGGGCAGTCACCAGGGCCGCAGTCCGCTCTTCATCCCCTCCCGGACCGGCCTGTCAGGCAGGCAGACACCTTCCCCCACTTCCGCCCCTGCTAACCAAACTCCAGCGAGTCCATCTCCAAGTGATCAATCATGCCCGGCCTAAGGCAATCAGAAGAGTCCTCATCCTCCCAACTCCAGTTACAGCACTGAATGGCCACACAGAAGCTCTGGCCAATGACAAGTAAGTGGGTTCTTACAAGAGGAGCCTCTGGGAACACTCTTGTAAAGCCAGTCACAGCTACTATGACATCTTGACACTGCTCCATTTTTCCTGCCGTGAATGCCTAGAGCTGTAGCCATCTTGCAACACAAGGCAACGTGCACAAAGTCTAAAGTTAACAAAAAAGGACAAGAGAGGTAGAAAATGGAACTAGCCTCGCTGCATTACTGAGCTGCTGAACCATCCGCAGCAACTGCCTACCTCTGGAACTCCTGTTACATAAGGAAATAAGCAGCTCTGTTTGAAGCAAGGTTAGCAGAATATTTATTCTGTTGCTTCAGCTAAACACAATCCTACTTACAGAGTTCCAATAAAAAACTTAAGTGGCATATATAAGAGTACTTAGGACTTAAAATACAAGAAAACTGTTATTTGCTTCTGTCTTCAAAAAAATACTTAAATTAGAATACTACACTAAAAAAGTCAAGTAAGTAGGAGCTGTGCCTTCAGCTGAAAAACCAAAATCCTGGGATCAAAGCCAACTTTCATGGAGAAGAAATAACATGGGGAAGGAGTTACTTTTCCCTTTCTTTCTTCTCTTAACTCTGTGTAAAGGGCATTATTACAAATGGCCACATCAGGAGCCTGCCAACACAGGCCAGCGTTTCAGTGTGTTGAGAACACAGCAGCACCCACCTTATCCCTCTTGGACTGTCCACTGTCACGACCCATGACGAGGTAGTTTGTTTTCTTGCTGACATTTCCGGTTACTTTTCCTCCATAACGTTCAATTAGGGACTTGGCTTCGTCTCGTTCAATGGACTCCAGCACTCCTGTGATTACAAACGTAAGGCCTTCCAAGCAATTTTCAGCTCCCTACAAACCAAAATGTTCAAGCAGAGAGGAAATTACATGGTAGCTTTCCAAAGAAATAGCTGGCATCAAAACTGCAGAAGTTGATTTTTCTCATTTGACATCATAAATAGTCTCAGCATGGAAAAATCTGCTGGAAATTTACAGCAAATAAGCAGAACCTGAAATTAAATCCTGACAAATTGTTATGTAGGCTAACATTTAATAAACTTATAAAACCAGCAAGAGAAAATTTACATTCAATACAGTTAGAAAAGCTTATTAGAACTATCCATTCATACTATTTTCATTATTATTTTTATTATTTAAACTACTAGTGAGTTTGTATACCTTTAAGTAAACAACTAGATGCAACCCACCAACAAAAACTCTTGTTATTGTTAAGAAAGAAAAGGCTCAATTCTGAAAAGCTAAACCAGTTCAAGGTCCTGCACTTCTCTCTGGCTGTTCATCCTATGACAGAAATCTAAAAACCTGTACATGACTTAAAAGCGAGACCATGTTGTCTCTTAGTTGAAAAGATAACTTGATAATATAAAAGACACTAGCCAAAGTGAGCTGGATGGAGACATTTAATCTTAATTGGAAATGTGTAGGTAGGGGGAAACTGTACTTGAACAACAATAAAAAAATGTGAAAAAATAAAAATAAAAAATAAAATACAATAAACTTTGAAAAAAGAAATGTGTATAGTTATAGACTTTTTTTAATTTTTGCAATGGTTCAATAGAAAGCTATAACCAAGCAAAATGAAAATTATGTAAACCATCCCAAGTTACTTACTACTCTTTGAATAGAGAATTGAACACAGACTTAAAACAGGCTTGAAAAGAAGCTAAACAAAATCCAAAGGCTAGCACAATACAAGTTCAATCCTTCACCATCTGGGAAAAAAAAGAATAGCTCTGAATCAGCTAGGGGAGAAAAGGTTTGACTAACAACATCTCAAGGTCCCTTCAAGCCTTATCCTATGACAGTAAACCTAACGAACTGTACATAACTTGAAGGTAAGATCATGTTATCTCCTGGTTGGAAAGATTCTACAATTAAAAAGATCTTGTGAACACTACAAGAAAACGCTTCTCAACAAATTCAGAGTAACTTTATGAAACTCAACACGGAAGCCGCTACCCCACGCCCCAATCATCTATCATCCCCTGAATTATCATCTACTGTGGCTCTGAGCATCTTTTTACCGACCCAATCTCTGCACTGCCAGCTTCCCTACCAAACTCTTCTACTCCAGAACTTCCACTGCAGGACCAGTGACCACCCGATATCCTCAGCCTCTTTTCCAGCTCTGCCCTCGTGGCCTTGCCTTCACTGCAACGGACTATCCCCTAAGGACACCACTTTGCCTAAAGTCCTCTCAAGCACAGAGGCTTTCATACACCTTGTACAAGAAGCAAGGCTGGCGAATATAACACAGATCTAAGTAAATAACTTATTTAAGGCCTCTGTCCTGAGTTAGACTGTAAGTACCATGAAGGCACAGAGTCTTGTAACTGCTGCATGCCTTGAAGCCCAGCCCCACTAGGGCTACTTGTAGTTAAAAGAAAGTTTTTCTAAGCACCAAGTAGTGACTCATAATGGGATTTACTAATCTCTAATTAGTAAATATGGTAACTGCAGCTTTTCTGTTCTCTTCAATTATTCGCTGATGCCACACCTCCTCAGCACACTTACCTTTGGGATTTCCTTGGAGCCTAAGGCTTTGGGACCTTCTCGATTTAAGTAACTTCGGTAAGCTTGATAATTAGTGCGTCTCTTTTCAGAATCTTCAGGACTTACAGACTTTTAAGGATAAGGAAAGGAAATTGAACAAAATTGAACAAAGTTGTGCAAAATTCACGTAAAATTAAAAATATATATTAATAAGTAAGCATTAAGTCATTCTGTACTTGGTCCTGAAATTAACATTCCTAGCTACAGAAGTACTCCACCCTACACACGCTTGGCTTATAAACACCAAAGGCTGACACTCTTGTCACACCTTTCCATGATCTTTAAACGCACATACATATGTCAGAGCAAATTAGGTGCAGAAGCCAAGTTGCCAGCCTCAAGCGAAAAAATAAAAACGGTGTATTTTATAAAATTTCAAAGATGCATGTGAATTTTGAATTCTGCTTCACAATATATTCATGTAAATTTGCTCACACAAGAAGATATTCTGTGTTTATCCTATGGCTTTGTGCTCCCCTGAAACAACCTAGAGGGCTCTACGCTGCTGGGACATGAACACTGCAGCCTGAGAGTCAATGGCTTCACATACACCGCGAGGCAAGCTTTACTCCAAACAGCAGACACATTCTCTACGTCACCACTCTCCCTTCTAGGTTTAATCTCTCCTACTCTATTTCAGGAAATCTTACATTGGGTATCTCTCAGGAAACCCTGGGGAAATTTTTCCAACTGTAGATCCCTAGACTCACTCCAAGTTTCTGCGTTGGAGATATGGGATTATGGCTAGGGCATGTGTATTTGTGGGGAAAACATCCTAGATAATTCTTACTCAAAAACCATCACAAAATGAGCTCTGCTGTTTCTTCTACTTCCTGTTTTAAATTATTTTTAACTTGCAAGCCACCTTAAGTACCTTTGAGAGTAGACAAATACTACTTCAATGTAAATAAATGATTTAATCAATAAAACAATCTGCTTTGGTTATAAGTTAAATAAGCCATTATAGGTTGATCCTAGACCCTAACTCTACACTTACACCATACAGGGTTCTCAGATCCTGGTGTGCGTACATGGCATCTGAGAGGCTTATTACAATACACCTGCCCAGAATGCATGCCCTGGGAAACCTCATTTTTAACAAGCTTCACAAGAGAGCCCAATATATGCCAAAACAGAGAAATTATTCATTTATAACATTAATTCTATGAAAAAGATTAATACTGAATTAAAGTGACTTATAAAATAACTTTGAAGTGTTCCCATTTATAAAGTCAAAATCATTTGACCAAGCTAGATTAAATTTAGTAAATAGAAGTTCTCAAAACTGCTTAAGTAAAATTTGAGTCATTTCTATTCCAACTTTGAAAAATATAATGAAGAGTAACAATACCACTTGAGGAATTCTTCTCCTTTAATAAAAATAGATAAGCCTTTACAAACTGAATGAAGAAAAACATGCATCCACCAGTTAAGTATTTATTGAAGAAAAATTTGAGACCAAAAAGTTCACTCTTCCCTCAAGCATATTTATGGGCACTGACCACAAACAAACAAACAAAAGATACTGAAATCATCCCATTTCACTGTTCTGCACTGAAAATAATGGTGATGAGCAGTTAAAACAGACAACATTCTGCTTTTAATTCTAAGTCCCAGAAGGCTTGAAGGAATTGTGGTTTCTCATTATGAATCTAAGGTAGTTCCAAATTGAGATTCTAAGAAACTACTCATTTCTCAAAATATATGAAATCACAGAAAACTTTTGAAAACCATTTTGCATTATTGCACTGTTTTTTCCTTTGGAACTGATTTCAGTATCTCAACATTGTTATACAAGAGTAAAAAGGAGTACATTCAGGGAAAATACAAATAATGATTATTTTAATAATAGCAAAAACTTATATAAAACTTATTATGTGTCAGATACTGTTCTAAGTGGCTTTACGTATTAACTCATTATTATCCCTATTTTACAAATGAGGGAACGAAAGCAGAGAGAGGGGGAATAGCCAGACCAGGTCACACATCTGCTCAGTGGCAGCGCTATGATCTGAAACTGGCTCCAGACTCCATGTCGGGGCCACCATTTTACACGGCTTTTTTTGGCCTCTGTCACCTGCCAGCTGGATAATCCTTTTTTTTTTTTAAGATTTTATTTATTTATTTTTAGAGAGGGGAAGGAAGAGAGAAAGAAAGGGAGAGAAAAATGAATGTGTGGTTGCCTCTCTCACGCCCCCTACTGGGGACCTGGCCTGCAACCCAGGCATGTGCCCTGACTAGGAATCGAACCTTTGGTTCACGGGCCAGCATCAATCCGTTGAACCACACCAGCCAGCACTAGCTGGATAATCTTGTAAAAGTTACTTAAATGCTTTCAGCCTATTTACTCATCTTTAAAAGCTGAATAATAAAAATAAATATCTCACAGGGTTGTTGTGCAAATTAAATGAGATACCATATGTTTTAGCACAATACCTGATACACGATAACACTCAATAATTATTGGCTAATTTAGCTATATTAATAACCTACATTCTGCAGCAGCATCTAAATAAGATGGCATCTAAAAAGTACTATGACTTAAAAAGTTAGAAATAAAACCTGAAAATAATCAAACCCAAATCAACACATAGCTCCAACATGATACACTTTTAGAAAATTTCTACCTCTTTTTTAGTGGGAGAACTTTTCATTTTCTTAGGACTTTTTGTCTCTTTCAATTCAATGGCACTTTCTTTTCTTTTTGTGGCCATAGGCTCTGTTTCTTTAGAAGAACTCTCTTCCTTTTTTTTCAAAAGCGCCAGCTTGGAACTAGCTTTAGGAGAAGTTTCTCCTATTTTGTGAGGTGACGACTTGGAATGTTGCTGAGATTCTTTTGAACTTTTACATTTAGTTTGCTTCTTAGGACTGTAGTTCTTTTTTTCATTCAGAAATTGTTCTGTTTTTACTAGGAAGACAGAAAAGATGATGATTGTTGTTTTTGGAAAATGATACCCAGTAACAAGGTTATTTTTTCATTTTTCAACTGAGTAATCTTAGTAGCACACAATGTCATAGGTGATTTCGATGTTTACATTAAGATTTTTAGCTCTTTACACAGCACATTTATTTTTAAAAATTAAACATTTATATATTACTTCTTTGTATAACCAGTTCAAATTAAGGTAGCTGTTTTTAAATACAAATTACTCATTAACTGAAATAATATGGTAAACTACATCTATGAACAGGGACTTTATTCCACAGATAATTTTCAATGATCTGAAATTTACAGGATAACTTACTGACTATAATGTCACATAAAACTCTGTAATATAGTCTGAATGCCATGAACCCTGAAATCTCAAGACTAGAAGTTACTATGTGAACAGTTTTACTTACAGGATTAAGACCATCTACACTAGCAGATGGTTAAATATCAGAACCACTAAAAAATAAAACCTACAGACAATCAGCAGGAGAGCTTCAGATGACCTGAACTATCAGTCCACTCTATGAGCTTGAAACATCTCCTTCTTTGTCTTCCTATGCTGACGCTCACATGTTGCACAACTATAATGGAAATTAACATGCAGGCACGAGCTGGAAAACATTTCTCCCAACGATCATACAGCAGACAGCATTTTGCACCAGCTAACATCTAAACAGCTTTCAAAGTATCGAAGTGGAACATGCTCCAATATTCCTGTGAAATAGTGTCTACTTAACAATATCAGGCAATTATTAAAACGAAGGTTTAAACAAGGTTACCATAAATTTTCTTCTATAAAGGTAAATGTTCCAGCTTACTTTTTTCCTGCTAGTATTACCTTTATAAGGATCTTTATGTCTTTCTGCTTTACTTAAATTGGCCTGGACGGATGAAAATGTTTCTCTCTCTTCTGGGTCCTTTAGAGCCTAAGAAAATTTTAAAAGTGTCAAATCTGACAAATTATGACAAAATATGTTAACATTGACCAAAGTTTTTAATATATGGATTTTAAGATTAAGAGCCATCTTCCAAAGTAGCAGGACAATACAATAAATTTTCATTCACTCATCCACAAAATTTCTGAGGCAAATGAAACATGTTTTATTACTTCTAACTTTATAGATGTGAAAACAGATGAAAAGGGTCTAAAAAATACATTGTATTAAAAAATATCCCAGCTCTTCCCAAGTCGTGAGTCTTTCATCTCAATTCTCAAACTATTAGCATTATGAGGTTAAAAACTAAAATTCAGGGTGGGAAGGACAGGACAGGACTAGTCTAGGAACATGTATGAACGACCCACGGACATGGACAACAGGTGGGGACTGACTAGGGAAGCAGGGGCACAGGCAGGGCAGAGCAGGGCAAAGAGGGAAAAAAGTGGGGACAACTGAAATAGAATAACAATAAAATATTTTTAAAAAAGAAAAACACCAAGGCAAAAAAAAAAAAAAGAACTAAAATATAAATCCAGAAGACTACATTAAAAACAATCTAAAGCTCAAAAGAAAAATAAGAAAACACTTTCTCAAAACAGAAGAAGAATACCCACTCTCTCTCCCCTGCTCCCTCAGAACTCCCTTTCACAAAGAGGTCACAAACTGGGGTGTGTGACACAGTATTTTTTTTAATAATTGTAATTCGAATGTCTTTAGATGGAGTAAGGCTCTTCAAACGATGAAGTCTCCACTACTCACTACTGCCTTATATCTGGCTGCTATAAAATATTTTTAAGTAGTCAGATATTGATTCTGACAATATTAACAGAAGGGGATTCAAAATAAGTAAGTCTAAAATAAATCAGTACTTAAAAAAGAAACCTTGATGCTTTTAAAGATGCCTGAAAATAAACTCATCATCTAAGACTGTCCTATTGCAGACTGTGAAGGTAACTAATTACAAATAGCAAAACTGTGATTCCCAAAAAGACAGTAAATATTACAGTTACTAAACTTTAGGCTCCACAGGAATCTCTGTAAGCATTATTCTCTGAGTAAGTACGTAAGACAGTACAGTCTCTGAGTAAGTGTGACAGACGGTAAGCAGAAGCTGCAATTCACTGTTTTGTAAAGCAGGGTTCTTCTGGTTGGCTTTGGCTCTATCAGCCTTCCTTTGGGAAGAGTAAGTTCTTCAGTGAGCTTCCCCAAAAACATGTCTATAAATTAAAACAATTTAGCTTCTTTCTAGAAGAGCTACTCATGGTTCTATCCCCAGAGCTCAGAATACACAGGTATGAAAGGGAACGTTGATCTGTATCGTATATTCAGAGTGCAAAAAGCCCAGCAAAAACGCCACCTTTTTCTTCTTAGGTTCTTCATCCAGCATGGCTAACGTTCTGGCAAACTCTTCATCTTCGTGCAGTTGTCTCTCCAGCTGTGAAAAGTGTCAACAGAGTGAGTTGCTTTTTTTCTTTTTGTAAATGAAAGTTTTTAAATGCTGATTCATAATAAATAGAAGAAACCAGAAAACATTGTCCAAAAATTAACTACGACATTTTTCCCTTTAATATTAACAGTGAAGTATCACAGGCTTGCTCACTAAGCCACATTAGATCTCAGAACAAATACATCTACTTTTGCAGGCGTGACAGAAAAATTGAGCATCTTTTTAAAGCCGTATTTCTCACTTATAAAGTTTAAAATCTAGTTTTTTCTTAATGGTCCTAATGCAACACTTACAGATCCCTTATTTCTAGTTATTTTTAAACTCTAGAAAAAGCTCTGAAAAGAATCTCACCCTAATACGAAAACAATAGTCTGGAGGACATAAAATAGTGAGTCTAAGAAATCAAGAAAATTGTATTTTTTCTTTTCACACAAAAGTAAGCTTTACACAAACCTAACTATCACTCATATCATCAAACTCCTATTTTCAATTATTAATTCAAATATATCTGCTCTGACTTTGGAAAATTTAAGTCATTCAGCCAGAAGCTTTCCTAACATGTAAATGTTAGCACAGACATTCTAGTTAACCTTGTCATTATTTCCAAATATTTTCACTTTCAGCAAAATGAAACTCTTCCAGAAAAGAATGTGAAGCAGTGAATATTTCTCATTAGAAATTAAATGTTTTTATGCCCCCTGATAAAAATGGCCTAATATAATATTGAACAAAGGCATCTCTGTATTACTTAAACAAATGAAAAGGACCTCAAAATCCACCCAATCCTAAAAAGGCATGGAAACTGGCATCAAGTCTGATAAGAATATAGTAACCAAGCCTTTTCTTATTAATAAATGAACTACATCAAGCTACAGAGAACTATAAGTCAGAGAGATACACATCAATATATTCCACTGTTTACTATCTCCTTCCCATAACCTGAACTACAAATCTAATTGCTAAGAAGAATAGGAAAATCTTCACCATAAAAAAGGCCTTCAAACTCTAAACCTCCAGTGGCCCTGCCAGAATTTCTGGTTGAACTCCATACTGTTTTTCCAACATGTCACACTATGTAGTACACTTCTAGCCCTGAGGATTCTAGGTGATTTAGAGGACAGAAGAAATTTGAGTATTTCCATCAAAAATTCATTACTGGCGATTATGCCTTCATGTGATCGAAACTCCTATGTTTGAATACAATGGTGAGCACAGCAGATGGTGTTTAACCTACTGTCTACACACTGACTGGTTTAGATACCGGACACACTCCGAGGAATAAACAAAGAGGTGAAAGTGAAGGGGAAAGGAGGAGAAAAAAGGGACTCATCTTAAGAGGGATGGTTAGGAAAGACAACATCAGTCACTAACACCCTAAAAACTCTTCATCCACCTAATGAATCACTCAAGCAGGATTCTGAAAGAATGTCATAGGAAGGAGAAAATAAGGAATGTGACACAGAGCACCACACCTGGCTTGGAAAGGACGGGGTAAGCCTCCAGTGCTTGGGACAGGTAAGAAGTCAGGTCCCTAAAAATCATTTCCAAATTTTACCTAGGCCATTTGTGCTATCTTAAGTCATGTGGATACCTGGTTTGTAGTTTATGTAATTCCGTGTAATCAAATAAGATGGAAAAAGACTGTGAAAACACCAACTGTGAACTGCCGTGTTAATAAAAAATGAACAACCCAATATACCCTGGAAGGCCACAATACCACTGTCTCACAACGACGCGCCGAGCACCACTCTCAGCAGGGACAGCCCACACTGAAGGAGACAGAAACCACCCTGGTGGGCGGAGTGCACAGCCCGTGCTTCGGAAGACATTTCAACAGCAATTCTTTTTTTTTATTGTTGTTCTATTACAGTTGTCCCAACACCGCCCCCCCATTGCTCTCCCCTACCCTGCCCACTGCTCCCCACCCCCTCTTGCAGTCAATCCCCACCCTGCTGTCCATGTCCATGGGTCATTTATACCTGTTCCTTGACTAGACCCTTCTCCTTCTTCCCCCTCCCCTGTCATGCCCCTCCCCCACCCCCTCTGGTCACTGTCAGTCTGTTCCTTGTTTCCATGCCTCTGGTTCTATTTTGCTCATTTGTTTGTTTTGTTCATTAGGTTCCTAAATAGCAATTCTAACAAATATTAATAGTAGCCACAATGAGGTACAACAGAGTACACAGGAGGGGTTTCTAATATAGTTCAGGGAATATGAGAAAGTGATACTTAAGCTAATCAACAGAAAAGGGATTCAAATAGCAGGTAGGTACCAAGGACTGGAACCTCTGCCAGAGATGGACACTTTCTTTATTTGGCTCCCATGACATACCAAGCTTTCCTCACTTCCCTACTTCACTAGCCACTCTTTCTTTTTTCTTTTCCTTCACTGAATCTAGCGAGAAGAGAAGGGAGGGAAGGAAGAGAAGAGTGAGAGAAAAAGCACGGATGTGAGAGAAAATCGGTTGCCTCCCCTATGTGGCCTCATCCTCCTTTCCCTGACCTCTATCTAAATGTTAACAGAGCTCAATCCTGAGACTTCTCTATTAACTTTCTAGCCCCACAATCTCATTCAAATGCTAGTGATTCCCAAATACACATCTTCAGCTCAGACCTCGCCCCTGAGCTCCAGATTCCACTATCCAACCACACACTCTGCATCTCCATTTAGAAGCCTATTGGGTGTCTCAAACTTAACATGTCCAAAACAGAATTCTTGATTGCTCTGTACCAGTGTTCCAGTCTCATCCGTTGTTCATGCCAAAAAACATGGAGTCTATCTTTGAACCTTCTTTTTCCCTCCTACCTTGTATCCAATCTACCAGCAACAACTTGAAGGTTGCATCTTCAAAGCACAGATTATGACCACTTCTCACGACCTCTTCCATCACCACCCTGGGCATCTCTCACCTACCTACCCTGCCCTAACAGTGTCCAAACTGATCTGCTTTTGGTCTGGCCCCACCACAGCTTACTAACCTCACAGCAGCCAGAGTAATTTTCTTTTAAGATTCGTCAATTCATGTTACCTCTATTCAACACTCCAATGGCTTCTCATCTCACAGAGATTAAAATCCAAAGTCTGTACCATCCCACGTCCTTTTGGTAGGGACTAAAGACCTGTCCTGACTTAGAGTATTTGCTGCTGGCCATTTCTCAAATTCATCAAACTCAATCTCTTCTACCTCAGGATGCTTGCACCTGCTGTTCTCTGTTTTGAGAAAATCTTCCTCCAGGTAGCCAGCCCCATGGCTCGTCATTAGCACTTCATGTTGTGCCCCAGTATCACTTCCTCAGAGAGGCCTTCCTGACCCCTCCACTTAAAATAGAATACTCATGCTCTTTCCAGCTGGCACCAAGCCACAGGCATCTCTCAGGACAGCTGGCAGAAGCACCACAAGACCAGGGACAAGAGGAAGCCCCATCACAAGAAGTGGAAATATAGGGGGAGAGGAGAGGGGAAAAGGCAGACAACTATACTTGAACAACAATAAAAATAAAATTTAAAAAAAAAAAAAGAAGCAGAAATATGAGCTGGGATGCCGGCTGCCACCACTGAGACTGGCCCTCGCCCCCCCACCACAAATCAGGAGGAAACAAGCAGCACCGTGCCCTGAGGCTAGACATGGGCACCTTCCCCTGGGGCTCAGGGTGTGGTCCATGAAAAACAAGGATTACTGATGTGGGCTCCAGGGTACCCAACAACTAAGCGGTCCACACCAAGCCCCGGGCAAAGAACTGCATGGTACTCACTGCCAGCTCACCGTACCAACAGTGGTACAGGTCCCACTAGGCAATGGGCTGCAAAGAAGGAGGCCAAGCTGCCTCCTGAGAAGGAAGAGATCTTAAAAAACGATCAAAGAAAATTCAGAAGAAATACAACGAAAGGAAAAAGAACGCCAAATCAGCAGTGTTATAGAGGAACAGTTCCAGCAGGGCAAGCTTCTCGCGTGCACCCTCCAAACCCAGGCCCATGCAGCCGAGCAGATGGCCCTGGGCCAGAGGGCAGGGAGCTGGGGTTCTGCGGACAGTGGACAGTCAAGGCCCAGAGGCAAATAAATCCTCTTCCCTCCTATCTTAGCTCACATAATAAAGGGTTTATTCTAAAATAAAAAAAAGAAACAATACTCATAACCCTACTGATCACCCCAAAATTACCCCTTTAGTTTTCTCTACAGCACTTATGATGACCTGACATAATTTTTTTTAACTGTAGTATCTGTAACACCTGGAACTGTGTCATGCACTCACGAAGTGCTCAACAAATACCCACTGAATGAATATACAGGTTTACCGCTCAAGACAGCACTCCGAATTGGAAACCGATTTAGGGATCATCAGCATATCCATACTAATTAAACCCACAGAAGTGAATGAGACCATCCACAGTGAAAAGAGTTATGACCAAATTAAATTATTTTAACTACACTAAAGGAGGCTTCCATTCAAAGAAACATAGTAAGGTATCTCTAAATAAATAATTATCCCCTGCTCTTATCATTTATTTTAAAAAACTTAAATTGTTATGTTAGATTTTTACTTTTTTGATACATAGCTCTTACAATGAGATTCAATCTAAAATTAGCCTAGAACAATCTTTTTGGGTTTTTTTAATCCTCACCCAAGGATATGTTTATTGATTTGAAAGAGGGAGAGAAACATTGATGTGAGAGAAAAACACCAATCAGTTGTCTGCCATACAAGCTCCAACCCGGGACCAAACCGGAAACCTAAGTATGTCCCCTAACCAGGAATCAAAACCGCAACCTTTTGGTGTAAGGGACAATGCTCCAACCAACGGAGCCACTGGCCGGGGGGCCTAGAACAATCTTGACTGTCTACCTGGGTAGACTAAATAACAAGTCTAAACGTGAAGCTGGTAATGATATCGAAACAAAATGGCAATACCTCTGCATCTTCATCGAGTTGCAATTGCTTGGCAGTGGCTTCATCATTTAATCTGGAATCATTTGTATTTTGTGAAGGCTGTATTTCAAAGAAAATCAAGCAAGATCAGCTTAAACCTTAAGTTAAAGATAGGGTGCTTTTTCTTGACTGTCGCTGATTAAATACACCAGTGAGAATTAAGTTTATCAGTAATGAAACAGTCAGTCTGAATGCACACCAGCCAGAACGTCACAGTTCTCGCTTAATTCTATTGAAATGTTCAAGAACAGTGCCCCCCACACACACACAAAGGAAAATCACTTGCAGATTAATGCCTTGGTTTGAGAAGTAGTCTACAGCCCTGCCAACCAGTGTGTGAGAATGATTACACTGTCCTGTGGTGGCACTAATGGAACCAGCAAACACTATTTAGCAGGTTTTAACACAGGGGACTACTTCCACTATAATTTATCTGTATTTCTGCTTCCTAAATTTCCAGAAAAAGGTGAATCCAACATCAGCCAAGGTATAAAGTGTCAAAAGTGTATCATATGTAGGCTCTACTTATAAATCATGTACTTACAACCCCATTTGGAAACAAATTTATTGTCCAATTTTGTCTGGCTGAGATGAACAGTAAAATGCGTTTGCATTCTGAGTATTAAATTTAAATCCTAAGAATTATAATTTTATCTTACAACCTAAATCTTTTCCCACTTTCAAATATAAAAAAATTAGTCTAACTTCCTCATCCTCTAAACTGATGACAATACATTTTGTCCACAACCATAGGGAAATTATTTGCATCAATAAAATATGTTGACCTACTATGACATCCAAATCTCTCCTCTTCTTAGTAACAGTAAATGAACATTCTTCAGCAGCCCTGAACACTCTTGCTTACGTGTAGAACACTCACCTCTTTTCGCTTGCTCGCCACCATCTTCTTGTCCGATCTCCGGACACTTCCAGTTCCAAAATAATCAAGCACTGACGTGGGGCTCAGTTTTATTGGTGATAAAGGCTTATTCTTGGTCTTGGTGTTTTCTTCATTCTTTTTCATGGTTGATGCTCCAAGATAACTATTTGTAGATCGTCCATTCTCTTTCGATTTAGAGGCTGCCTTCTTACACGTAAAGTCATCTTCTTCATCTTAAATGGAATATAACCAAATACTGTTTGATAAAATATCAATTCCAATTATATCAAGCAACCACTCCCACCAGCTTCTTTTCTTTGGTTCAATGATTCACAAGAGAAAATGCCTTTTACTGTGGCCTAATAACAAATCCAATAAAAATAAAAATCTGAGAGGTAATCATGAACACTAGGTCGCTGTGGGGATGGGAGGGCTCTCTTCAAAAGCTGGCGTGTCAGGCCACAGATGAGTGGGTCTTAGTTCCTGGCAAGTACTCCCTCCCTCAATCACTTTGCAGAGGGCCTTATGTACCGGGTATGCTGCTACTCCTAGGTGGCTGCCATCACCAACATGAAAGTACCTAAGATAATGTAAAATTCAAAGACAATTTAGCCTTTCTAATTTGTATATTTATATTAAAATGAAGCTATAAACTTTACAAAGCAGAACTCTTACAGGTTTATGATTACTGAATGTAAAAAGGAATCCACCATTTAAAAAGCAAGTGTATACAAGATATCTCTTAAAGATGCCCATACAGTTTCCTACAAGCCCACTTTTCCTAAAAGTTACAACTCACCCCACCCTCCAAAGGCCTCTAATAACCATTCTTAAGCTGCAACCAGAAGATCTTAATCAAAGCACTATTTCACTTATCTTCAGCTATAGTCAGTCTACCTTCAACTTTAATCAAAAATGTACTCATACCCACAAACAGAGAACAAGTTGACGGCTGCCAGAGGGAAGAGTGATGAGGATATTGGAATTTTTTTAAAAAATGCAAAACTCAGATAAAAATCCAGAATTCCAGCTTATTCTGGAAAAGCAGGAGCTCATGGGGGAGGGAGGATTCATTCACAAATCTTTCCAGCCCATCCAAGGCTTGATATACTTCCAGATTTCAGTTCAGGCCTATGGTAACAAGAGTGGGAAGACTAGGGTCAGTCACTCATACACATGTCCTTCCTTCCTGATAACCAGTCCTTCTCCAACCAGTCCTTCTCTGCCTGTGCCAGAGGTGGAAAAGATGTCCCATTCAGATGGCTTTGCAAGGCGAGGGGCCATTATTATCACATTCCATATCAGTACAACAGCCACATGAATCATCTGTAATGGTCCTATTAGCCATTGGGAATATAATCTGAAACCCCTTTCCTTTCCTCAAAAATAATAACGTAATGAACTATTTTATAGAAACCCAAAGAGTTTCTCATAACTTACAGCTGGTCTGTTTCAAAACCTTAGACTCAGTTAAGCTGTAGCGTAACCAAACCCTAACATTCAACAACAAACTTTTCTATTTAGCAGTAAAAACAAGTTATGTAAATTGCACTTAAAAGAAGATTCAAAACAGCATTGCTAATATCCTGGCTTGAATAAAAAAGAAAATAAGAAAACCACAAAAGTGAGACCTGCAAAGTATAGACAACCAATTTATCTCCTTAGGCAGTAAGTGCAAAATTAAAAGCATATTTAGCATACATAAGGCTTCTAATCTTATCTGAAAGCTTGCTAACCTTTATAGTTTTTATTTGGTTTGCTTTAAGTTCAACATCTGTACTTCTGGACAAGGATTCCCGTCCGGAGGGATTCATTCCCTTAATGGAGAACGATATTAAATTGCTGCTATGAAATAACAGCCCCCGAACTGGTCCCCCCCATCCCCACTTTAGAAATGCCAAAAGCATGAACATTCCATTTCCACTACACCTAGCCATAAGCAGCATGACAGAAAATCCCAGAAGGGAATGAACTCAGTCAAGTACTGTGTTTGTCCCTTATAGTACTTCCTTGATCACTCAAGAAGAACTTCCTTACAATCTAAAATACTGTGTCTGTCCTGAAGAACTTACTTCAGACAGTATCAATCACTGCTATCTGGTACAGCCTCAGAAAGGGAAACAACAGTATTACAGATATTTACAATACGTATCTTAAAACTCTCCTGCAACATCATAAATATTTGCAGGTAACAGACTAGCATGAAATTTCGTGAGATTAGGGATTTCCAAGAACATCAGATTTAAAAGATTGTCGGCAAGAGTGTAGGGATACGGGACCAACACATATGTGACAATGACAGTAAATTTTTCAAAATCTTTATGAGGACAATCTTGCAATATAGGGTGGGGCAAAAGTAGGTTTACATTGGCGAGTACACAAAACAGAGTTTATTCTTGTATTATTATCTATTAATTACTGTACTATTTTCCATACAAACAACTGTAAACCTACTTTTGCCCCACCCTGTATATACCAAAACCTTCCATATGCGCCCTGGCCAGTGTGGCTCAGTTAGTTGGAGCATCATCCCATAAACCAAAAGGTCACAGAGTTGATTCCCAGTCAGGGCACATTCCTAGGCTGAGGACTCAGTTCCTGGTCAGGGTGTGACAAGAGACAGCCAATTGATATCTTTCTCCCTCTCCCCCCTACTCTAATTCCCCTCTTTCTAAAATCAATAAGCGACCTCAGGTAAGGATTAAAAAAAAAAACAAACCCTTCCATATGCATACCTATTACCTGGATAGGTTTATCCAGCAATTTTCTAAGATTCAGTAAAAATAAACAAACAAACAAACACATACACAAAGATATATTTACAAAATGCTCACCACAGCACTGTTCATTCAAAAGTATGGAAAACAGAAGGCCAGAGGGCAAGAAAAGATGAAGGAAAAACTAAGGGACTAAGAGTTTAGACCAAAAACAAGATAGCCTCAAATATATGAGGGGCACTGGACAAGTTTATATTGTTTATAAAATGAGAAAATAAACAACCTAAACATCTATTAATGTGTTCAATCATGAATAGAATTCTATGCAATAGAAAATTATAATGTATGTTGATATTTACTGGCAAAGATATTCATATGTTTAAGTGACAAAAGCAGGTGCCACAATGGGATGTTAAGTGACACCATTATATCCACCTATACTTATCTACCCATTCATATATACTTTTAAATTCATAGTCAAAGATTTGAAAAAATGTTAATTTGGGGGGGTGTGGGGATTATGGGTGATTTTTCATTTTTTCCTTCCTTTTTTCTTAAATGTGTGTATTACACTTGTAATACACACTTGTGTTTTTCCATCTAATATTTTTATAACAAACTGACTATTTCCTAGAAACTCTGACTGCTTAGCTTTCTGAGACAGAAAAGGCCGGGCTTTGGTTTCTCCTTCCTCTCCACTTTTTTTTGCTTACTTCTTTTCTTTATCTATCAGCATTTCTGCTTATTCTGTCACTAGAATCAGAGACTGCAATGGTATTTTTTTTATCTAATTACTATTAATAATAGTTATCATTAGTGAGCATTAAGCTACATGCCACATTCTTTGTAGCATATATCTTTAGTCAACTAGTTCTACCTCTTATTCAATATAATACACTCCATTTTCCACATTCCTTAAAGAACTTCATAATCTTTAGCATAGTAATTCTTGGAGATAATCAGAGGTTCTAACAAATATTTATATACAAATATACTCATCACACAATTAAGAACATGAAAAATGTAGGCCATTGAAATAATAAAAACCAGGGAAATGCTACATAAATTGTGGTCTAGCCATATAATGAATTCGCGCAGTCATTAGAAATTAAGCCCAAGTTTTAAAGCTCAGGAAAAAAAAAAAAACCCTTATGAAAATAGCAAAATTAAGCTGGAAAAAAAATAAATAAAAATGCATCATGCTGTTCTTTTAGGTTAGTCTTTGCACTACATATATATACATCACCCCGAAATGGGGAGCTTCTTTTCATGATCCTTCTCCATTAGAGATCTCTTTATAATTGTGGAGCATAACAGAGCCATTCTCTAAATTTTGGGCTTAGAATACATGAATTTAAACTTAATGTCTTCAAGCTATAAATCCAGAAAATGTACAATACCTAAACACAGACATACTTTTATAAACATTTTCATAATTTCTGAGTGAAAATATAATTACAATGGATTTTCAAGGGAAAAATATGGAAGTGTTCGATATAAAATTTCAGTATGTGTTTCATTGGACTAAGCAAAATTGCTTACATGGCCCCCTTTTCTCTGTTAACCACAAATAAATAGCTCTCCAGGCCCTTTGGAAAGTAGGAGTATTTCTATTGAAATAGTTGTGAAAAATAAAAAATATTGACTTCCTTGATCTGACACTTACTTATTAGTGTCCTGTGACTTGTGAATTTCCCTATACTCTTTACAGTTACAGGACTAACACAAAAAAAGTAAATTCATGACCCAAACACAGATATTCCATATAAATATAAAAGATTCCATTAAGGTGAATATAGAAAAAGAGATATGGTGCTCTATAAAATCACAGGCATATCTGAAAGCATTCTGTCATTTTGCCTTGATAAAACTACAAAACCTGAAAAAAGCAGCGGTCTCGCTGTTACTATAGTATGTATGGCGTCTAAACTGGTTGTCTGAAAACTACTTTAGCCCTTCATATCAAAAAGGCTATACCGATACACTATGGAGAAAAAAGGCAGAAGAGGCTGGAGTGGAGCAAATGCAATTAGCCCTGGCCATGGTGCTCAGTTGGTTGGAGTATGGCCACATACACTAAGAGGCTGCAGGTTCAATCCTGGTTGGGGAGCATTTAGGAGGCAACCCATCAATGGTTTTCTCTCTCCGCTCTACCCCCTCTCCCTCCCTTCCTCTCTTTATAAAATCAGTAAATGTATCCTAGGGTGACGGTTAAAAAAAACCCCACAGATTAGCTGCTTGCAAAAGGCAGTCATTTAGCAGGAGTTTCTGTGAACATCCTCACATAAAATAAATATTTTATGGTCCTACACAATGTATAAAGATTAATATTCCAAATAAAGTTATGGTTGTCTTTCTTTTTTCACATTTGTTCTTATTTTTAATGAGCCTAAATTTGTTCCTGCCTTGTCAGAAGCCAAAGGCAAAATGTGTTCTGTTCTCCCCAGAAACTTGTAATAAGACAATGAAAAATAAATCTAGGTCAAGTTTCTGAGATCTAGCTGAAAATCATGGGCAATTGAACACTCAGAATCTCCCTCCAGGCTTTTTGTCTCCTTATGAAAACAACATTTATTTTTATTTATATATAACATAATTGCAAATGTGGTAACAATCAATCACCAAGTAAACTAGCATTATCCAACATACAACAGAGGAATCACTGGGAGAGAAGATTGCTTTTCCACTCTGAGTTCAATATGTTCATTTATTTAAAGGGATAATAAATAAAAGAAGAGGAAATAATGTGCAGATTCATATAAAAATCTATTTACAGGCCAAGGAAAAAAAAACAATCTAATTGTGGAGTTCATACTGCTGAGAGTTCAGGGTTCTGATTTTCTTACCTTCAGTCTGGAACACACAAAAACCAAATTAATGGAGACTATGCTGGAGGGATCTGATTACAGAGAGGAAAATAATTTATTTAGCAACAAGTCAGAAACTTTTAAAAAGGGAATCTGAGCCTTTTTCTACGAAGTTCCTTCTTAATACTCCTTCAGTCAAAACCCTAAACTGTCATTTTGGTTGTGTAAGTGGAGAAAGACTCATGCATGTGCCAAGTCTTCAATAAATGCCCGTTAGCCAACTGGACAGAAGTACCACTAAACAGACCATTTCTGCACCATTTTTGTGATGAATCAGGTATCTTATACTACAGTATGCAGGAGAGCTCCCCACTACAAATAATTATCTGGCCCAAAATGTCAATAATGCAAAGGTTGGAAACCTGCCATAGCCTTATCAGCAGAAATCCAGTGATGCGCAGACACCCCTTGTTCTAGTGTTCATCTCACCTACCAGATGCAACAGCACCCACAAGTTGTGAAGACCAAAATGTCTCTGGAGACGGCTAAAAGTCCCCTCAGAGGCAAAATCACTCTTGACTGAGAGGCACTGAGTTACAGCAAGATGGACAAATACAAGATAAGGAACAGTGGTACCTCAGACTTGTAAGTACTGACTGAACAGCTATTCATACAAAAAATTGATCATTATAATGGATCATGTCAATTTTGTCCAACTTTGTAAAAAAGCTTCTTTATTTGCCCCTTAATATTAAACAATTTTATTAATAATTCAGAAAGAGACACAACAGGTTTATCAAATTTGTAGAATATGTGAAGTCAGATGATATTAACAAATAAGTGGATAAAGGACAACCAAAGAACTACTGGATTCTTCCTCAGGGAAGCTTTGTGCAACCTTAGACTGAATGCTTTTTTGCCTAGTAAAGTGGTACTTAGGTAATTTAAAATAATTTTAATCTAAAGACTTTAATCATCCTCAAAAATGCTAACCTAGTTTCTTTTCTACTGAGTTTTAGCCCACAAGTCAATATTAATTTTGAACAAGTATAATCAAAAAAATACAATACACTGTGCTAGTTTCCTCCCACTTCAAGGGAATTTTTCTCCCTCAATCACTCCAGGTTTCCCTGAAGAAAAGCTCTCTATCCTACACAGAATCTATTCCTATTTGGTACACAAAACTGTATGCCTCTAAGAATTAGCAAAAAGAATGTTACACACACTTTCCCAGTAGTATTTTCTGCTGCTATTTTCCCCAGTCACACGTCACTAATATTACATGGTAAGCCAGAGAACACCACATTCCCAATTTTTTTTCCCATTTAACATCCCCATAGTAATTATAACTTCAAGAGTACTAACTGCCTCTGGAATTATGTGCTCTATTAAGATAACCAGTCACAAACAATTCTCCACATAGGGGAAACCCCGACCATTTTCAACCAAGTTTCAGCCCCTGATGAAACTGGATAGTAAAAGGTCATCTTTGCCAAACAAAACTCAAGGTCTCTCACTTCATTAAACAGCTAAAAGTAAACATATTTACCCAGCACAACAAGTATTTGGTTTTTACCAACCTACAAGAACATTTTACTAGAGTCAATGGTTAGCTATGAAGATATTTATCAGCAGTTTTTTCCTTTTCCTGTAATTTGGGAGATTAATGTAGTTAAGGTACTTTAAAAATCAATAAACAGTACAAGACAGATTTAATCAGACACAGTGATAAAATACATGTGGTGGAGCTAAATGGTAAACCTGAAGATCTGTATGATAAACAATATCGCCTAAAGATCTGCATAACAACATAAACAAGAGCACTCGAACTAGGTTACTTCCTAAATATGTTTCTCGTTATTTATAAAGCACGTTGCAACAGGAATAAAATGCAAGCCACATATGTAATTTTAAATTTTCTCATAAACTTTCACACTAAAGTAAAAAAAAGGTGAAATTAATTTTAACAGTATATTTTATTTAACCCAATATGCCAAAATTATATCATTTCAACATGCAATTGATATAAAAAAATAAAAATAAGCCCTGACTGGTGTGGCTCAGTGGACTGAGTGCAGGCCTGCAAACCAAAAGGTTGCCGGTTTGATTCCCAGTCAGGGCACAGGCCTGGGGTGTGGGCCAGGCCCCCAATATGGGGAGCGTAAGAGGCAACCACGGCATTGATGTTTCTCTCCCTCTCTCCCTCCCTTACCATCTCTAAAAATAAATAAAATCTTTAAAAATTTTTTTAAATTAAAAAATAATTTTCCTTTTTTCGTACTGCATCTTTGAAATCAGTACTTGATGCTAAAACCACTATCAACTCAGTTTACTCACATTTCCACAAGTAACCAGCGGTCCCTATACTGGACAGCACACATAACGTAAATGCCGTGAGTCCAATACAATTTCTAAATCACGGTTACTCAATAAAGAGAGAGCCTTCAGCAAAAGTGAAGTGTCTTTGGCACAGTCTTTAAAGGCAGATAAAAGCATAGAATGAAGTCAAAACATGAGTTAATACTCACAGAGCATTTACTGTGCGCCAGGCCCTATTTTAAGTGCCTTTTAAGCATTACCTTATTGACCATCACAGAGGCCTCTGATGCAGGTGCTACTAACTGTCACCATTTTCCAAATGAGGGAACTGAGACACAGGGGAAGGTCAAGGACAATCTAACCCAGGCAGTCTGACTCAAGAGCGTATGCTCTTTTAAACACTACACAGGCTATACTGCAGGAAAAACACCCAAAATAACAAAGGTTGGTGTATAAAAGATAAAATATGAAATAAAGCAAAAATTCTTTCTTTTGGAATTAACAGTTGTTAAAGCTAAATTATGTCACATAATCCTTCCCACAAGAAAACCCAATCTCCAAATGTTATAATACAATTTTAGGTTAGAATTTTTATTTTTACCACAAATGTTTTCTTTAAGTTTATGAGGGTAATGTGAATATTTATTCATGAGCCAGTATTGAAAAATTATAGTTTTAACTTAACAAAAAGTAAAGAATATTAAAAGAATTATTAAGTTCAAGAACATCGCAGTTTGTGTATTAATTTCAAGAAGTTGCACTTTTCAATTGAAACTCATTATATTTCTGATTTTATTATGCTAATTATAGTGTGGACTTCTTTTTAACAGTTTCATTCTCTTTTACAGAGGAAAGAAAAAGGAATAAAAAATATTCCCTCTCTTCACCTACCATATTAAAGAATAAAAAAGTATGAGAAGATCAAACAGGCAAGAAAAGAGCTAGCTTCTTTCCTGTTTCTCAGTTCAGAAAAAGCAGGATACTATGTAATACTGAACATCTTATGAGATGGGTGCAAGGCACTGCAAGACTTTTGGCTGAAGCAAGGACAATGCTCACTTTCACATGGACATGACACCAGCAGAATGACATAAACACTGCCTAATGTTTATAAAAATGTCAGGTAAATGCTGGATGTCTCTGCAGAAAACGATATTCAAAACCACCTGGTCTGAAATAAACAATCCTGTGTTAAAGAAAATGTGATCAGAGCTTAAACTGTCTGACCCTTCTGTGTACCTAAAAGCACACAGAGCGATAGCCTTGATCCACAGTTGAAGGCCACGCTGTCTGCTCACTAACCGTGGTGGCTCTGCAAAGCCTGATCACACCACCTTCAGTTACATAACAAACCTATCAACATACTGCTTTTAGTATCCCTCCCACACATTCAACACTCCACCCAGGTAGCCACAGCGGGGGTGGAGGGGCTCGTAAAGCAAGAGTTCATTTGCACAATGTGCCTGAGCAGACATTTAGCAATAGAACAAAAAGGTTAAAGAGTTAATCTGCCACCTGCCATAATGAAGAAATAACCCAGCTTACCAAAAATTTTACAAGTAATGTATTCCCATCATTTACAATTTGTCTTCAATCATGAACAATTTTATCAAATATACAGTCCCAGAGAACCCACGAAGCTCACCTGTGGGCTTCTTCAGTTTTTCTTTTTCCCTCTTCCTTTTGACCACCTGTTCTTGTATGCGTCAGGCACTGGGTCTGGCCCTCTCACAGGTACCACCCCGTCTAGTCTTCCCAACAAGCCTACGCTACCCATGCTCCTGTTCTACAGAAAGCAGACACTTACTGAGCTTTAGCTCCAAGTCACACAGCTGTCAGAAGGGAACCAAGGATGTACCCTCCAGGCAGGGTTTCAGACCTTCCAGTCTCAGGTTTCTTCTGCAACACAAGGGGTTCCTTTCTTGTTTCATTCCCTACTTACTGACCGATTTATCTACCATGTGCACCTTCATATTCTCAAGTAATGGTCCACACAGGTAAGCAAAGTTTTAATGTTACTCATATCTCTGAAAACCTTGACCTTTATCTGAAACTTCCAATAACATTAAAACTTTAGGTGAACTGTATGGTATGTGAATTATATCTCAATGAAGCTGTTATTAAAAAAAAAAAAAAAAGAACCTTAAGCATGCTAATAACGTTAACTCTTCAATTATCCTAAATCAGGGGTGTCAAACTCATTTTCATGGGGAGCTACATCAGCTTCATGGTTGCCTTCATAGGACTGAATGTAATTTCAACTCCTTAACAGCTAAGGAACAGTTACATTTATACAGTCCTAAAATTATATTCGGCCCCCTGAAGGCAACCGTGAGGTTGATGTGGCCCCGGTGAAAATGAGCTTGACAGCCCTGCCCTAGACAATAAAAACCAGCGATAGCATGGCTGGATGAAGGCCACAGGCAATCCGAAAACTGAATCTGTAACTCATCTACCGAAACGCTTAGAGATCAGCCCCTTACTATGTTAACTTTTCTATTTAATTTATTGACTTGAGAGAGAGAGAGAGACATCAATTTGTTGTTCCACTTATTTATGTGTTCACTGGTTTATTCTCATATGTACCCTGACCAAGGATCAAACCTGCAACCTCGGCAGATCAGGATGATGCTTTAACCAACTGAGCTACCTGGCCAGGGCCTGCTAACTTTCTGAGACTCTCATTAATTCATTCCTAGATTAATGTAAGTGCTTCAACCTCCCTAATTATGGTTTCTCTACTCTCCATCCCACCCTGAATACTAATCTAGCATTGTAGTGATTTAATATTTATATACATTACAAAATGATCACAATAAGTCTAGTTACCATCTATCACCATACAGAATCATTACATTATTGACTATATTCCATATGCTGTACATGACATCCCCATGACTTACTTATTTTATAGCTGGAAGTCTACACCTCTAAATGCCTTTCACCTACTGCTCAATCCCTCCCCTGGCAATCACCCTTAAACACTATTTCCATCACTCACAACTCTGTTTAAAAACTTTAATAGTTCCCTTTTCCCTGCTACATTAAGTCTAAAGTCATCTGCCAAACTTTCAAGGTCTACCCCAAACCAGCTTCACCTACCTCCCACTCCTCATTATATGGGCAAGCAATCTCTTCGCTGTCCTATGAACATATCAAGCCTTGTGCTGGATGCTGTGCTTTAAATAATCCCATCTCCTTAACCTGACATGTTCTTCTCCACCATCACCTGCTCATCCTTCCAGGGCCAGATCGAACCTTACCTTCGCCATCCAGCCCTCCCTAACTACTGCATACTGCCGTCCCAGTTAACTCCTACAGTACTTGGAATCCTTCGTCATCTTTTAGATCCCTAGTGCCTATATCTGAGACATAAAAGACACTCAATAAATGTGTGCTGAATGTAAACTGTAACATGCTGTGCCAAAATAATGTGGCTTTTACCCTCTCACTTCAAATCAAGTGTATTCACTTCACTAGCAATATAAGTAGAAGAGTGCAAAACTAGTAATTTCAGAGGTTTTCCTCAATATGAACAAATCAATAAGGTATGAGATGTTCTCCTGGCTCCTTCAAACATTTCTATATAGGAACCAATTCAACAGGCTCTGGGAGTTTGAAGATGAACAGAGCTGACCTTCTATTCCTGCTATGGTCTCCTCTGGGAGTTAATGATGCTAGAATCAAATTTACAGCCAACGGATCTGAGTTTTCTCCTAGGAAGACAACATAACTCAGGGCTCCTCCCCGGAGAAGAATGCTATCTATGAAACAGTGATTTATATTTTAGAAATGTTACGATTGGTACATGCTTATTTATAAATGTCTTTGCTTTTTGACCACTGAAAAGTAATAAAACAAATTTAAGTACAAAAACAATCTTTTTTAAAAAAATTTATTGGAGTGACAGTAGTTGATAAAATTATACAGGTTTAGGTTTCAAGTGTACAATTCTGCGATACATCATCTGTATATTATTGCATTGTGTGTTCACCACCCAAGTCAAATCTCCTCCGTCACCATGTACTTGACCCCCTTCACCCTTTTCCACCTTCCCTCTGACACCCTTTCTCTCTGGTAACCACCATACTGTTGTTGTCTGCGTCTATGAAAAAAGCAATCTCTTTTTTTAAATGCCAATGCTAAAATCTTTAGTGTCACCAGAGAATACCATGAATCTAGGTTACAACTGTGCCAGATTATAAATCACAAGTATGAAAATCATTATATACCTAGATTATTATGATTTTAGCATGCTAGATAAAAATTTACATAAAAGTTACAAAACAAGCCAACAACATTTTAATATATGATTCAAGATAGAGTTTCAACTCACATGATGAAATACAGAGCACTGAAAAAGTGTTCCATTTCCCACAGAAAATGACAGAGATAATTACAGCCTCCCCCGGATGAATATAATTCAACAAAGCAAAGAAAGAAGCAGAAATTCAATTCAATGTGAAGGAGGTACATTCAGACACCAGTGAGAGGCACAAGAACGTAACACACACTACTTCTCTCTGCAACATTCAACGTATTTGGCACCCTTACCTGTTTCTGAAATGTATGTGACAGGATGCTGTCGGAGAATTTTACCAGGTTTGGGAGACAATGGCAATTTTTCTGGTTGCTTTTTGGCATTTTTTTCCTGCACTGACTCCTCTGGTTCTGAGTCTGTAGGTGAGAGAGGAAAATAAAACTTTGAAAGAAATATAACACAGTATGTTTCTAAAGCAATTATCGTTAACCACATCCTCCAGGCCCTCCCTTTTGAAGCACATCTCTTCTGTAAGTCTCACAGGTTACTTCTACCCAGTGTTCAGTCTTTTACTAGTTTTCTATGGCTGTTGTGACAAATCGCCACAAACGTAGTGGCTTAAAAAAACACCGAGGTTTTATCTTACAGTTTTACAGGCTGGAAATCTGAGTCTCACTGGGCTAACATCAAGGTGTCTGCAGGACTGAGCTCCAGTTTCTGGGAACTGCCAGCATTCCTTAGCTCACGGCCCCCTCACTCCATCTCCCACATCAGGCAAAGCCCTTCTCACTCTGCCATCTCCCTGGTTCTCTGACCTTCCTGAACCTCTCTTCACTCACTTCCCCTGCTTCCCTCTCCCTGGTGACTACGCTGGGCCCACCCAGATTATCCAAGACAATCTATTTTAAGGTCATCTGATTAGCAACTTTAACACCACCACTTTATACTTTCCCTCTGTCATGTAAACTAACATAATCACAGGTCCCAAGAATTCGGGCAGACATCTTTGGGGCCATTATTCTGTCTACCACCACCTACTTGCCCAGAGCGTTTAAATATAAATCAGGACAAAGTACAAGTATACAGGATAGTGCCTGGCACAAAATAGGTGTTTCATAAACTTTAGTGTCCTCCATCTTCACCACGCATTTAGAAACCCTGTCTCATACTGCTCCAAACTGTATCAAACAATTAAACTTCCAGTTTCCAAAAAGACGGAAATGCATGAGAAATGGGGAGATGTACTTCTTTCAATCCCTAACGATATACAGCAGTAAGACTCACAATAAACACTCAAGTACTTTTAGAGTTGAGTCAGAATTCTTTGCTATCACTGTCAAAATCTTGACAATCTATAAATACTTCCTTAGGTTACATTTTTAGTTTTAAGAATTCATGCCAGATGGGTCTTCTCCCCAAAAACAAAACCTAAAACTTTCTGAGTTCTACCATTATTTAAAGATATAAAAGGCATACATAAAAATTCATTTTCCCCATCTTAAAATTATATTCAAAGAAGAGCTTTAATTGTCCTATTTTAAATGCAACAAAAAAGGACAAGCTCAAAAGCACAAAAAATTAAAATTTAGATCTGTTTCTAAAGCAATATTCTAAGGTACTATTTTTCAGTTTCAGTTTCAAAGCACAGCTGGACAAGAAGGCAATAGTTTTTTAAATAGTAAGTCAAAGTAAGTTTGAGACATACTATATACTAGACCCTTCTCTGAGAAAACCTTTAATACAATAATACACATAGGCTCTGACAAATTTTATAGTATAATAAAATTGTTTTCAACTTTATTTGAACAAAGAGCCTTATTCTCACGGCACCTAATTATCACAGATAGCTGCGTGTCTCAGAACACCAGTTTGAAAAACTCTGTTCTAAGGGATAGAAAATAATTTGAAAACTTTAAAGCTCCTCTATAGAAATATTACCTGATTCATAGATGATCCTCTTTTTCTTGTTTGATTGCTTCTGTTTAAAGTCATCCTCTTTACAAGAACTATTTACCTATAAACATTACAGTATATAATTAGAACACAGAGCAGCCTATAAAATTTAGTAGCTGTTTTCCTCCTTAGGCTCAGGCTCACTGATTCTCAACTGGAAGAAGTTCTGCTGCCAGGAGACGCTCCTGCTAGTCATCACTGGCAGCGAGGGGGCGGGGGACGGTGTAGGTTTAGTGGCGTCTAGTGGGTGCACTAGGGATGCTACCAAACATCATACAATGCACAGGACAGTCATCCACCGAAAGAATGATCCAGCCTAAAATGTTAATAATGCCCTAATTATGCTAAAGAATAGGCCAAACGATAATTGCATCCGATGAGAAAGAATTATAGAAAAAGCTGTATTATTATCCAGTTCCACTTTCAACACTAACCTATGTATGACAAAGAGTAAAAAAGGATGTCCGATATCACAAGGTAAGTACTTCCAGAAAATGACAGAGACGGAAATAAAAGCTAAGGAGTTATGAGTCTACCACAACCCAACGCCTCTTGGAAAACTAAATAAAACCTGAGCAAAAGGTATTGTTTATATATTTTGCTTACACATCACATTTCTAACATATTCAAAATTTCCCAAAAAACATCATGAAAACACACAGGAAAAAACTGACTATAATCAACTATAAGGTAGAAATATGTTCCTAGCCATTATAATAAAACATCAAAATACTAACTTGCAAGGAAACAAGATGAAGGAATGAAGGAACCCTTATAATTCAAACACACCACTGGACTAGAGGACAGAATTAGAAGCGATTATTACAACTCAACAGTAAAAGAGGGTATCTGAGAAAGGAAAGAACCCCAGAAAAGGAGTCCCAACTCCTGTTGGTAAAGTAAGCCCAATTCTGGGCTGTCTCCTGAAACATGTTTGCATGGAACAACTAACTACAAGGGCCCTGCTAAGGTTAAAAGAATTGAACAAAGATTTTAGTTGCTGCCCATCACAGGGAATACAAGAGTTTGGAGTTGGAGTTCAGCAAAGTTAAGTACCTGCTAGATCCAAAGCACACTCTTTAGAAGAATATAATAGAATCGAAAGTACCTATACTGTATCATTCATACTGTCCACGGTAAAAACTACCATACAGAAAAAATAGGATAACCTATGATGGTTAATTTTATGTGTGAACTTGACTGGGCCACGAGGTGCCCAGATATTTTGAGTGATTTTATGAGGATGATTTGCAATAAACTTAACATTTAATTTGATTCAATTAGATTTTTCTCCCTAATGGGGTGGACCTCACCCAATCAGCTAAAGGCCTAAGGAAAACAAAAGGCTGACCCTCTCCCAAATATAAAAGAATTCTTCCTTCCTGTCTTCAAGCTGAAACATCAGCTTTTCCTGCCTTCAGACCTCAACTGAGAAATAGGTTCTTTCTGGGTCCCAAGCCTGCCAGCCGTCAGATTAGAGTAACAGCACTGGCAACGTCGGTTCCCGGGCCTCTGGACCCCGACTTGAACCGTTCCATCAGCTATGCTGAGTTTCTACTCCCCAACTGTAGGCCTGAGGCCCTGTCAGCCTCCACAATCACATGAGCCGATTCTTTACAATAAACGTGTTTACACACATACATACACACCTCCCCACTAATTCTGTTTCTCTGAAGAACCCTGACTAATAGCGATTTTGTTACTGAGAAGTGGAGTAGTGCTGTAACAAATACCTGAAATATGGAAGTGGCTTTGGAACTGGGTGATGGTAGAGGCTGGAAGAGTTTTGAGGTCCACGCTAGAGAAAGCCTAGACTGCTGGGAAGGGCCTGTTGGTACAATGTGGGCATTAACAGTGATTCTGGCAAGGTCTCAGGGATAAAAGATGAGAGCTATAGAGAAAGCCTCTGTCATCTTAGAGAATGTATGTATGATCATAATGCTGGTAGAAATATAAACATTAAGGGCCGTTCTGGTAAGGTCTTCAACAAAAATGAGGTTACTGGGAACTGTAGGAAAGTCAATCCTTGTTATAAAATGACAAAACTGTTGTCCACGGGGGACAAGCAAAAAAAAAAAAAATAAAGCTTTCCTCCAACGCCTTCCCTCACAAGAAGTCCAACACCATTTACCTGGGGAAGAGGACTCACGTCTCTACAAGCAAACTTTGGTCTTAAACATAAAGTTGTAACAGCTGAAAAGTGTCCCATCTCCACTTCAGGAAACACCAAGCTATAAATTCAGTAAGCCACGGTGATTAGAAATAATACCGTATTACTTTTCTTCCTCTGCTAAATGAGTCAAAATCTGTATTTACTCAAAGTTCCCTCAAGTCCTACTAAGTCTAGGAACTGAGCTGACTTAACTTTTCACACAACTGTAAATTGTGTTTGGAAAACTGACCTTGATTTCCTTTATTCCTTTCTTTGCTTTTAAAGCTTCCTCAGTGGACTTTGCTTTCTCATTCTTCTTTACCGTCTCACTCGCAGGTTTCTTTCCACTTGGTATAACCCCGAAGAATTTCCGAATATCCTAAAAGCAAAAAAGGAGGTTCGTAAATAAGCATTAACTGCACAAAATTCTCATTTCAATTGGAAAAAAGGGGATAGCTCTGTCCACACACTGGCTTACCCTGAGAGATTTCGCCATCATGACACAGTTCCGTGTGCGCGGCAGTGCTGCATTTACATGCAAAAGTCATGACACAGTTCCGTGTGCGTGGCAGTGCTGCATTTACACGCAAAAGTCATGACACAGTTCCGTGTGCGCGGCAGTGCTGCATTTACACGCAAAAGTCATGACACAGTTCCGTGTGTGCAGCAGCGCTGCATTTACATGCAAAAGTTAGCTGGTAAAATTACCTGAGTTAAAAATGACTTGCCTAATGAAAAGCAATATTAATTCTAAGAATCTGGTCAAAAATAAGCGAGTGAAATTTTTGTTAACAACTGCACAATTCCTGAAGGGCAAGTAACAGGTACCGACTGAGCACGCGTGCACACCCATCCCGCCACCTCAGGCAAAGCAGTGGAGAAGGCGAAGACTTGAAGGGTATAATCCCTGCCTCTGGGATGTGTACTCCAGTTTGACAGGAGAATAACTGTTACAACCCTGATTATTTAAGACTTTAACAACTAGGAATCTTGACATTATTTTCCTTTATATGGCATTCCAAATTCTGATGAAAAAAATGTGATCCTTACTAGGATATTCTCTTTAATGACTCTACCCCCAGTGTTAAACTGTAGAATTCAAATTAATCATACTGAAACATTTACAATGTAACTTACAATTAAAAATCACTTACTTTTCTTATCTTTTCCCTACATACTCCTCCCTACCCTTTTAGATTTTAGCTTTGAAGAAACTGCTGTAGAGAAAAGGGAATAGAACCTTTGAATCAAAAATGGGCAGAGGACCTGAACAGACACTTCTCCCAAGACGACATACAAATGGCCAACAGATACATGAAAAGATGCTCAACTTCACTAGCTATGAGGGAAATGCAGATCAAGCCCACAGTGAGATGCCCCCTCACACCTGTCAGAATGGCTGTGGACAACAGGACAAGCAGGAACAAGTGTTGGAGAGGCAGTGGAGAGAAAGGGACTCTCCTTCATGGCTGGTGGGAATGTAAACTGACACAGCCACTATGGAAATGGCGGGTCCTCAAAACATTAAGAATAGGGTTATGATATGACCCAGCAGTCCCTCTCTGGGTACCTACCCAAAACACTTGAAAACATTTACTTGCAAAGATACATGCACCCTTATATACTTTTTTCAAGAGGAGTAGAGAGGGAGAAAGAGAGAGAGAGAGAAACATCAGTGTGTGGTTGCCTCTTGCACACCCCCTACTGGGAATCTGATCCATAACCCAGGCATGTGCCCTGACTGAGAATCAAACTGGCGACACTTTGGCTAGCAGGCCGGTGCTCAATCCACTGAGCCACACCAGCCAGGGCTGATACATGCACCCTTGTGCAATATCTATTCATTGCAGCACTATTCACGGTGGCCAAGACACGGAAACAACCAAAGTGTCCTTCAACAGATGACTGGACAAAGAAAATGCATTACATATACACTGCGGAATACTAACTACTCAGCCGAGAAAAGATGAAATACTGCCATTTGCAACGCCCTGGATGAACTGTGAGGAATACTATGCTAAGTGAAGTAAGTCACAGAGAACAAGCCAAGAACCATATGATTTCACTCACATGAGACATAAAACTGAAACTCATAGACACAGACAACAGTATGGTGGCTGCCAGAGGGAAGTGGGGGGTGAGAGGTAGGTAAAGGGTAAAGGGGGCCAACTATACAGTGACAGATGATTTGACATTGGGTGGTGGGCACACAGTACAATATATGGATCATGTACCACAGAACTGTACCCTTGAAACCTATATAAACTTATTAACCAATGTCATCCCAATCAATTCAATTAAAAAATAAAAATATTTAAAAAATTTTAAAAGCCTTGGTTCCAATCTCTGCTCTAGTGCCTTCTATCTGTGCAAGTTTGAGCAAGTACTTTACCAGTGTGTTTTCTCATCAGCAAAGTGGAGCTAATAACGCCAACTGTATGAGAATTAATTATGCATCAATCACAATTCTGGTTCAGTAGAAAGCTTCGCTTCCCTTCCTTTGTAAACTATTATCCCTTCACATCATTGACACATCTCCATTTACAATGATCTCTGCTCACAGTCAAGGGTATAGGGAACACAAAATGAGAATTTAGGCTCTGAATTCCAAAGAACTGGGTTCAAGAACCAGTTGTACCTTTTTCCCTCTTATTATCCTGGATGATTATAATTTTGAGTTTTCAACCCTTTTTACATGTTCCAACTTATCTCTATCTCTCTCTCTATAAAAGTATTTTGTGAAGTATAAGATAGTAAATAAGCAATTATTTCCTAGATCTGGCAATAGTTGGCCCACTCTTAAGATGTCAAACCCCAAACAAATGTTTTACACACATACACAAACAAAGCTGCTTATTAGCAGCTTTGTGGCTAATAAAACAAAGCAGACAAACAAGGTACACAAACCTGTTAACTTCTGCCAAAAATGATTGAAGATTTCCCTGGTTTTATACCCTCTTATATAAATTTTCCAATACTGAAAAGTCACAAAGGCATTCTAATATAATTTAAGTCTAAAAAGTACTGTTCACAGAACAGATACCTCAGCTATGAAACTGGGACATTTGTGTCGGGTGCTAAAGAAGAGATGGGTGATAAAGAAAGCCACAGTCTTCCACATAACTTGCAAAGAATTGAGCTTGAGGCTGACAACTACTTACTTTATTGCTTCTGGAGGAAATGAGAATTTCATATTAGAGTTTCGCTTTTGAAATTACCGAGCGGCTCTTCGTCTCAGCGGTAATTTTTTAAAATGCAGACACAGACACACACACACGGGGCACAGGGAGCACATGAACCATGGAAACACCACAACTGAAGATTAATGGTCAGATTAAAGACAGTGGGCTATTCAACCGGTTTTAGAACCACAGATGCTTAAAACCAGAGAAAGAAAACAAAACATAATTCAGGAAATGAAATGGTAAGGTTGAGTAACTGTCGAGCTCTCTGATTTTTGTCTGTACCACACTGCTACTCCTCCACATCGTTACACCTCCTTCCTAAGGAATTCTATTCACATACCCTTTCTCTTCCTTTCCCTTCATCCTACCCTACTGTCCCACGCTTCCCATGCCTTATATCCGATGGCAGCAGGAGAGTTATGTTACAGCCTCCTGAACTAACTCAATATGCACTAAAAGTCTAAGCTTTTGGAAGAGAATTTTCATCACAATTAAAGCCATTTTATGCATATGTTTTTAGTATTACCTCTAATGTGAGTGGCGCCTCGTGTATAAACATCTAAAAGGCAGAGGTCACCAATTTGGCTTTATAGCATGTGACTTCACCTTAGTCTTCAATTAACATTATCTGTTTAGTATGCCAGGTCTTCGAAGATCTCGAAAACTGTCAAAGAACAAGTCCAGTGGCTAATCATATTCCCAAATAATGAATCTAAATGTCACCTTACTTGCACATAATAACATACTTACTGAGTATATGTGCAGAAAAAAGGATTTTTTTTTTACTTTTCTAATCTTGGCAAAGGAAAGGTTTTCTAAGCAAAACACGAAGGTTAGAAGCCATCCATAAACACTGATTTGACTACATAAAAATAAAACAAAAGATGCCATAAACAACATTAAAATACAAGCAACTAATCTGAAAATGTCTACAAACATACAGGTAAGAGTTCCCACAAATCAATAAAGGATAACCCAGTAGAAAAATAAACAAGAGCTATTACTAATAGGCAAATTATAAAAGAAATGCAAATATCCAACAAACATATCAAAAAAAGACACTCAACTTCATGAATAAACAGATAAATTAAAACGATTATTTTTCTCTAAGTTTTAGAAGACTGATAATGCCCAAACTCACAGACGCTCACACACTACAATGCTGATAAAGGTACACATTGGGGTAGGCTTTCCACAGGACAATCCAGCAGTATTATCAAAACTTTACATGTGCATACCCTTTGTCTCAATAATTCCATTTCTAAAAGAAATGGTAAAAGAAATAAAGATACTTTTATTTGGGGAAACCAACAGAGAGTAATAATTAACTTTTTATTAAATGAACCGGTCAGTTCAAAGAATGCAAAATATGTAGGCCAAGATCACATAAAAGTGAAAACAAATTTTATCAAAGATAGCTAATAAGTTTTTCATGATTTTACTTACAGCTATTGTACATATTTATCTCTTCTGAAGATCATATAAAGTAAATAGGGCAAATATAATGATATATCTCCACTTCACAGATGACTAAGTGGAATTGTAAGTCACACAAACACAGGCCTTCTCTCGATTTTGCCACTTACTACGACTAATGAATTACTCTGCCCCCTTATTTCCTCATGTTGCCACTTGCCTCATAGGATTCCTTTGGCGATTAGAGGTGGCAAACCAAAAACCTGCAGAATGAAACCTGGTCCTCCTCCTCCAAATCCCTTTCATAGTTTTCCACCTTACCATGACTGCCTCTTCACAGTTTTCCTGTAACTTGAAGGATCTATACAAAAGTAGCCATTCCCCCAGTCGGCAACACTGCCTTTCCAATTTTCCTATTCCTGATACATTTGATTCTTGTATGCTTACACACAGGCACCGTGCCAGGGACTTAAGACACGAAAGGGAAGTAACTCTCATGTAGCTATCTGGGAGACAAATTGGTATATTAAGAATTAAATACAAAACAGTCCTGAAGGCTAATCACAAGGCTATGAGAGCCCCAAGAGCACCTGACACAGAAGGTCTCAGGGAAGGCTTCTCAAAAGAACCAACACGTGGTAAACAGAATGGAGGTTCCTCAAAAAATAAAAAACAGAACTACCGTATGAACCGGCAATCCCACTTCTGGATGTTTACCCCGAAGAAACCCGAAACACTAATTTGAAAAGATATCTGAATTCCTACATTCATTGCAGCAATATTTACAATAGCCAAGATATGGAAGCCACAAAAATGTCCATAGACTGTAAAAAAAGGAATGAAATTTTACCATTGCTACAACATGGATGGACCTAGAGGATATTATGCTAAATGAATTAAGTCAGAGAAAGACAAATACAATATAATTTCACTTATTGTGGAATCTAAAGAACAAAAAAGAACAAACAAAACAAACTCAGATACAGAGAACAAACCGATGCTTGCCAAGTGGAAGGGGGGCTGGGGAGCTGGGTGAAAAGGTGAAGGGATTAAGCAGCACAGATTGGCAGTTACACAGTAGTCACAGGGATGTAAAGTACAGCACAGAGAATGCAGTCAACAGTACTCTAATAACCATGTATGGTTTCAGGTGGGCACCGAACTTATCGGGAGAATCACTTCGTAAGTTACATAAATAATCACTATGCTGTACACCTGAAACTAATATAATATTGAGTGCCAATTATAATTGAAACAAATTTTAATTTAAAAAAAGGAACCAAGGAACCTAACCTGAGCCTAAAATGATTAGACAATACTTTTGACAGTCATAGAAACCTACGTCTGAACGCATTGCTGTAAGCTCCATAAAGCAGGTTTGTCTATCTTACCGCTGTACCTCAGGTACAGGGCCAGCATCTCAAACACGGAAATGCTTAATTAATAGTCACTGAACACCTGTCAGCATTCCTAGGGTCCCTGTCCTTCACACCTGGGCTCAGGAGGTTCTTAATTATGTAAAATAAAATTCACTGTAGATTTGTTTTAAAAGATTGTTTACTTAAGACTCTTTAATTGGGATTAATTTTTTTGCTATGACTTTACCAACTACTTTTTAAAGAAATTTTAATTGAGTATTAAACTAAAACTGTGTATTATTTCTGAGGTACATTATACAGTTGACCTATGCTTGATTCTTATAATATGGACCCTTGTCATATTAGTATACTGTGGCTACAAAAACCAAAATACTTTCACTTTTAGTAGAATACTTCCTCTTCTTCAAATTTGTTTTTAGCCAAAGAAGTTACTTATTTTAGAAATCAGAAATATCTCTCTATATAACCAATATTAACGATACAATAAGGAAGATACCAACGAGTGAAACAAGTGTCTGAATAAACCTTTGAACAGTAGCAGTTTCTACCTAGAAATAATTTTAAGGGCCTGCATCAATTTCCTTATTAAATCATCATGTATTCATTCAACAGATACTTAGTGAGAACCTTCTACAGGCCAAGAACTATTCCTCATTCTTGGGATAAACAAAACAGCCAGAAATATCTGTTCTCATGGAGCTTTCATGCTACTTCCTGCTCTTGGTCTTTCTGCCTTTAGAAAACGAGGCAGAGCGTAGGAAATAAAGAACAGACGAAACACAGCACAGCAGGGCAACAGTAATGGGGGCTGGGAGACTATGGGGAGCACAGCGAACAGAAACTGCTCCCCCACTTGCTCTAGAATCTTTCCAGTGTACCTCAGAGGCTGCTCCCAAGATAATCAAAGACCCACTTCACTCTTAGTTGTGTCGAGGAGAGGGGTAGCACTCTAACGTCATAATACTTACAGCACATGAGCCTTCAACAAATCTCTCAAACACTGTATCACAGAAAGTTTTCAGGTACCTGATCCAAAAATATGAAACACTGGCAAAATTAAACAGAAAATAGAAAATACTTACCTAATTTAGGTTTAAAATAAGTTCTTCGTGCCTACATAAATGGGGTAACTGAAGCATCTGAAACTGTTTATGCCTTATCTAATGGCTTATTTCCACATTTTGACATTTTTGCCAGGGCTACTGTACTCTGTGGTTTGTATTCATCAAGAAGTCAAATTTTACAACTGACTGCTGGTCTAAAAAAATCATACTGAAACCACTTGAATGAACATTGAAATTAAGCTCACATCAAAATCAGACCTACAACCTAACACACACTATACTGTTCTTCTCTAGGCAACATTATTTTTGGTCATTAAATGTTCAATAGCTCCAACATGAAGTCATGCAGAGAGGGCTAGGAAGGTGTTTTCATACCAGTATTAAATTCCAGTTGATTCCTTTTTTGGAATTACAAAATTTATTTTTACATTTTCATTCATCAAATATTACTGAGAATGTGTCACGTGCCAGGCGCTATACAACAGTTCCCTGTCCTCGTTGCCCCCGTCTTTGCAGAGCTTATTGCTAGCGTAGGAAGCTGTCACTAGCAGGTTGCCTATTAAAATATGCCAGAATGTGTGCCAAGGAAACACAGTAGGTGGTCTTTCCACTAACTGTACCGGTCATTTTTACACTGTTCTGCACCCTGCTCCTCCTTTGAGCCCCACATTCACCAGTGTCTGCCAGAAAACATCCGTCCAAATGCCCCAAAGGTCCCTCCAGCTCGTAAGCTCATATTCCTCTGATATGGATCTCCTTTTATTTCCCACCTCAACAGAGTACAACCATTCGCCCAAAACAGGACAACGGGCACTGTGTTTCCTCCTCACTCTGACCCTGCACCTAATCGTCCCACCTAACCTGTCTGCCACATACTGCCGTCCTCTTCCCTCTATTCCCACTGCCTCTGCCCTGATTCAGAGATTCATTATTTACTTATCTAGCAAAACCTTACACAGGACTTTCTCTGGGCTAGGCAACAGTTTAAGTACCTTAAAAATATTAACTTATTTAATTCACAAAACAACCCTATGAAGTTTTGTAACTTCAATTCACAGGTGAGAAAATTAAGAATGCCAACAAGACATTCTCTAGAAAAAGTTTTGAAACTTAAGACGCTCCTAAATGTGAGCAAAAGACTTCTTGCATTTTCCTACCCTAAGATGTAACTAACAATTAATTCTACAACACTGTCACAGAAAAGCAGACGTGACTTAAAATATATATGCCCAAAGTACCAGGCTTCACCAAGTACTCAAAAAAATTTTTGTTACGTCTATTAGCTATACCAAGATGTCTCCAACTTGATTGGTTATAAATCTCAGTATTAAGAGATAAGCCCTGGCTGGTGTGGCTCAGTGGGTTGAGCGCTGGCCTGCAAACCAAAGGGTCGTCGGTTAGATTCCCAGTCAGGACACATGCCTGGGTTGCAGGCCAGTCCCCTGTGGGGGGTGCGTGAGGGGAAACCACACATTGATATTTTCCTCCCTCTCTTTCTCTCTTCCTTCCCCTCTGTCTAAAAATAAATAAATAAAATCTTTTAAAAAAGAGAGACAACATTTTTTGGAATAAGTATTCCTAAACCCACACAAAGGTAAGCTATCATAATACTGGGTTGGCCAAGGTGACTCTAATAGCGCTTAGCTGTCTTTAACTTCATTCAAAACAATTTTCTTAGATTGTATTGTTGACAGCTGTCATATCAGTGTATGTTAAAAAAGACAACGAAATTGGTGAATTTTTGTGTAGCCATTTTAATACTGAAGATGGAATAAGCAACATTTTCAGTATATTATGATTTTATTATTTCAAGAAAGGTAAAAATGCAACTGAAACATAAAAAAAAGATTTGTGCAGTGTATGGAGAAGGTGCTGTGACCGAGCAAACATGTCAAAAGTGGCTTGCGAAGTTTCGTGCCGGAGATTTCTCACTGAACAATACTCCATGGTTGAGTAGATCAGTTGAAGTTGACAGCGATCAAATTGAGACATTAATTGAGAATCAACATTATACTACATGGGAGATAGCCGACATATTCAAAATATCCAAATCAATAAAGTTATTGGTGAAAATGAAAAATGTGTCTTTTATTTTACAGAAAAAAACTGAACAAACTTTTTGGCCAACCCAATACAAGTACAAACGTTGATATATATTTACTTTGACATATACCCAAACAGCTCTAATTACTTTTCCCCAGTGCTGATGTCCTCAATCAACAAATAAGTTACATCAATACTTGCCTATCAAAATGCAAAGAAAGCAACTTACGTCACTGTCTTAGTTTACCTTCAAAGAATACAGAACTTTATGAACAATAAGTACTGCAGTATTCTGCGGATTAGTTGCCAAAATACATTTCAGCTTTACTTCTCGATTTTGAGAGCAACAAAGAATTATGAATGTTTGATTATTTTTATACAGTACACCAAATCTATAAGCAGAAACTATCAACAACACACTTCATAAAATCTATCCCAATGTAAAATTTTTTTATCTTGAAAACCACCAAAATGCAAAATTATAAATCTGACTAAAACATACAAAGCTATAACTGATAGTAGCAAAGCAGAGAAAAACTATGAAATAACTTTGAAGTATTTTAAATTATATTAAGGCCTTGTACTTTGAAAGCAAAAAGCAAGCTATCAAACTGCTTTCCCATAACATCAGAAATAAGACAGACCTGCTCTAGCCTTCTGTGACTTTTATCCGACATTGCAGAAGTTGCAGTGAAAGCAATTAGGCGATAAATAAGTAAATATGAAATAAAAAGCACTTAGGTTGAACAGGAAGAAGTAAAATTATCTGCATTTGCAGATGAAATAACCTTATATATAAAAAGTCCTAAGAAATCCACTTTAAAGATCAATATACAAAAATCAATTGTATTTCTAGATTCTTCAATTCAATGAATTCAAAAGTGAAATTACGAAAACCCCATATACAAACAGTATCATCAAAAAGAACAGTATATAGGAATAAACTTAACGAAAGAAGTGTAAAACACAAACTCTAAAAACTATAGAACGGTGTTTAAAGAAATTAAAGATCTAAATATAGAATGATACCCCAAGTTCACGGAGAAGACTTAACATTGTTATGATGGCATTACTGCCCAAACTGACCTACAGATTCAAAACAACTACTATTAAAATCCCAGCCAGATTCTTTGCTGATTCTATGGAAATTCAAAGGACCCAAAATAGGCAAAACAATCTTGAAAAAAATAATAAAGTTGAAGATTCACATTTCCCAGTTAGCACAGACATACGGATCAATGGAACAGAACTGAAACTCCAGAAATAAAAACCTCACACTTAATGGCCAACTGATTTTTTAAGAAAGGTGCCAAAATAATTCAATGGGAAAACCGTAGTCTGCAAATGGTGCTGGGGCAAGTGGACATGCGAGAGAATAAACCTGGACCCTACTTCACACCACCTACAAAAATTAACTCAAAATGAACCAAAACACTAAAGATAAGAGCCAAAACTATATAAAACTCTTAGAAGGAAGCACAAGCATAAATATTCATGAGCTTGGATTAGGCAATGGTTTCTTAGCTGTGACACCAAAAGCTCCAGGTCAGTGATGATTGAAACTTGGAGTGGCTGCTGTCAAAACAGGCAAGTTTACGAAACCCGGGAAGGTGGGGCTGGTCCTGGCTGGACGCTGCTCCAGACTCACAGCGGTCATCATGAAGAACATTGATGATGGCAAGTCAGACTGCCCCTACAGCCACGCTGTGGTGGCTGGCATTGACCGCTATCCCCACAAAGTGACAGCTGCCATGGGCAAGAAAATCGCCAGGAGGTCTAAGATCAAGTCTGCTGTGAAAGTTTATAACTACAATCACCTCATGCCCTTGGACATCCCTTTGGACAAAACTGTCATCAACAAGGACATCTTCAGAGAACGTGCTCTGAAACACAAGGCCCAACAGGAGGCCAAGGTCAAGTTCGAAGAAGGGGCAAGACTGGCAAGAACAAACAGCTCTTCCAGAAGCTGCGTTTTTAGATCTTTTTTGTTTCAGTCATTAAGAATCCAAAAAATAAAAAATAATAATAAAAAAATTAAAAAGAAACTTGAATGAAAAAGGCAGAGACATGCAGGGATCTGAAGGAAGACTATCCCAAGGAGAGGAGACAGAAGGAACAAAAACCAGCTTAATAAACTCAAAAGACAGAAATCGGAGAAGTAGGCAGGGATCTTACACGCCAAGGACAGTATACATGACAAAAGCTACATGACATTAGAGTCACAGCCCTGCTCCGGGGGCAGCATTCATAATCTAAGATGTGAAAGGTGTCCCCTAGAGTGGGGCAATGAAACAGCTCAAATTACAATGTATTCTGACAGACTTGGCAGCTCTTCAAAAAGACTATCACGTAAGTCTCTTGTGTGTTCAATTAAACCTTATTCTTATATTTTCGATAATTATACCAGTCAATGATTAATATATACTGACTCCTTAAAAACAGCCTCTCTCAGGTTTTATTTGCATTTTGACCAGTTGACTAATCCTCATAGCAATCCAAATTGTTTACATGGCTACTTATCTATTGTGGGTTCCGTTTCAGACCACCACAGAAAAGTATCACGATTAAATGAATCGTAATCTTTTTGCTGGTAGAGGGTCTTGCCTTCAATTTGTAAAAAAAACATCTGTGAAGCACAATTAAGCAAAGTACAAAAAGACAAGCTAAGCCTGTACTCTTTTTATTTTCGATTTTATTTCATTTCCTTTAATAAACATTATAGTCACATGGTTCAAAATTCAAGAGTAAAGCCTCCCTCCCGCCCTGCCTCTCAGACATGTATGCTACTTCCCATCTGCACAGGCAACAAATGCTATCAATCACTTGTGTCTTCTTCCTGAGAGATTTTATGTATCTTCACGCAAATATGTAAATACTATTTTCTCTCTTCTACTGTATAAACCAGTATCATACATCACATATTTCTGGCACCTTACTTTTTTCACCTAATTAGCTTGGCAATTGTTTCATATCAGGGTATAAAGTTTTCATATATATATATATATATATATATTTTTTAGTCCTTACCTGAGGATATACTTCTGTTTTTTTGTTTTGGTGTTTCTGTGGTCATTTTAGAGAGCGGGAGAGAGAGAAACACCAAATGGATGCCTCCCGCACTCACTCCAACTGGGGAGGGAACCCACAACCTAGGTATGTGCCCTGACCAGGAATTGAACCCACAACCTTTCGGTGTACAGGATGACATTCCAACCAACTGAACCACCCAGCCCCGGCCCATTCTTTTTTGTTTTTAACGGCTGCGTAGTATTCCATTTTGTGGATATAGTATTTTATTCTTTTATTCATAACTTCTAATTGAAAAATATTTAAGAAAAAAATGAAGCTCCTAGGGAAAGAGATATTAAACTTGTGTATATAAAAAGGCCTCAGAAAATACGTAAATCCCCTAAAATGGTATATGTGCCCATATACATTTCTGTGGGCAGAAAATCTGCACGCCATCCACATTATCAAAGGGGAGTACGACCCAAACAGAAGTGAAGGACTGCTGCACTGTAACGTGTATGCAAATGGTCAATAAACATTTGTTGGAACAAAATTTTATCCTAAAGTTTTGCTAACTTTTGTACTAGAGCCAGAAAGACTAAATTAAATACCAATATAATCCAAATCTCTACTTCATTGAACATGAACTGCTGTTTCCCATTAACGAAGAGCAAAACTAACCGATTTGAGTCTTTTTCTTAGAAGGGCTTTATTTTTCATCTGCACTATGAAAAGGAATCCTAAGAGGGAAAAAAAATAACCACCATTTAAAGTATCTTGATGAACAGGTGAAAATGATCGAATAAAAGCTGACTATACAAGATGCTGTTTACCGTATCTGCCCACAGCAGAGGCTTCTATGAAGTGCCTTAAACTCTAGGTAATGTTCCATCCATAGAGTCCTTCCTGAGAAGATCAGATCATTACTAGCATGCAGTTGTATGCCTACCACATGCCAGGCACCAAAATGGAAGCTTTATACATATTATCTTGTTTAATCCCCGAGACAATCATTTAAGGCAGCTGTATTTCCCCCACTTTTACAGGTAAGAAAATGGAGGCTTAAAGGTGTAATGGAGGTGTAAATGGAGATGTAAAGCTAAGCCACTGCACCAACCACAAAACTATTAAATGGCAGAGCAAGACTAAAACACCTCCTCATTCTCACCTTCAAGACTCCAGATCTCGGCCCCTTTCCACAATTCCATAGTGCCTAACGTTCACAATGTAATTACGTCCATTTTAGGGAGGCGGTATAAACTAGTGGGCAGAAAACCCTAAGTTCTAATTCAACTATTAGTTGTATGACCAATTGTTGAAAATCTGAAAGCCTCCTTTACCATCTGTAAAACTAGACTGCTGTGAGGTTTAAATGAGAAAAAGTACATGAAAAAAGCAGCTCACATACCTGAAGACGACACTTGAAAGGGAGCTATAATCACTATTTTATCCTTCTTTGAATATAAACAAAAGGGCTGCAAGGTTTCCCATTTTGGCATTAAAAAAAATCCCCCCCCCCCCAGAATGCTGGCATTGTGACAAACTAAAGAATGATCGAAAAAAATTATGTCTAATTATTAAGTAGACTCTGCCTTAATGAAACATAAGTTGCCCTTTAAATTAAAATAGTTCGAACACAGACCTGTATCTATTGCCCTATCAGCGTGAATGTCTGTTTTGACGATTGCATAATTATTTCACTCTTAATTTAAATGCTTTATGCACAATTATGCAGAGGTTTCTGGGTGTTTTTTTAAAAGATTTTTAACATCGGGTGATAAGCGATGGTAGCTGTCAAATGTATTACATCTGTTTTACTAGCGGTGTGGTCCCCACCATCCCCGCCCACCCTCGTCCCTGGTAAACCCTATTAACCCTTTGACTTCTGTGAACTCAGCAAAACAAAACATCCTCCCCATACCCTTGGTCTCAAAACGCCTATGTGATGAGCTCGTGAAGCTGTTGATGACAAAAGTTGAAGGCCTGAAATAACTTATTCATAAGAAAGGAAAGTTTGTTACGCTCTCTCCCCTTTTGACCTAAAGCATTAACGGGACTCAAAGTGTTCAGGTAGGACGTAAACTGAGGTTTGGGGCAATGCTAAACAGGTACTTTACCGCTGCCCCCAAAATCACCTTCAAGTCTCTCTTCCTTCCTCCCTTCTTCCCAGAGTGGAAAAGTGTCAAACTGCCGCGCAGCACCAAAAACCCTGCGCGCTGGCTGCGGCCGAGAGCTGGAGCTCGCGGTCCAAGGAAAGGTCTGAGCCAATGCACGCTCTGTGCCTCGCTCCCCTCTGGAGCCACGCACCGCCGTCCTCCCACACCCCCATCCCTAGAGTGCCCCGTCCACACCCAGCCTGCAAACTCTTCCCAAGCCCCGGAGCCGCTCAGTCTCCCCCTGGGGCTCACCATCGCAGCCCAAGGGTTAAAGCGCGGGCGCGCAGGCCGGCGGGCTGGGGAATCCGTTACCGGGGATGGGGATCCACTCGCGCCAACAACTTCACCGTCGAAGTGAAACGAGGAGGAGACAGGGGCGCTGGGTGATGACGTCAGAGGCGCGCAGCTTCCCTCCGGCCGGGCCCGAGGCGGGAAGTGCGACGTGGACGCCAGGGCCGCGCCGAACGCGGGCTGGCCGCAGCCATCGCGAGGAGCAACGGGATGGTGGCCCGCGCTCGGAGCTGCCCCTTCGGGTTTTGGCGGGGTTAGAGTTTCCAAGATTGGTTTTGTCGGAAAGGCGGGCTCTCCAAATTCCTCCCGGCTTCCTGTCCGGGGTGGTGGCGGTGCACGACCCACGTTAGCTTTCAAATATGTCTACCCACAGTAAGAAATACATTTTAGATTAACGTTTCATACATATATTTAAATATCTGTTCTGAAACACGGGTTTCACCAGGCTGTAATTACTCTGATTTTGTTTTAAGTGTTTGTCCCACCAATTGGTTTTTTAAATGGAGATCCACAGTTTGAAAATGGAGATCCACAGTTTAAAGGACCATCTTCAGGTGTATAGTTACAGAGCAAAAAATAAGAGCCTGGTAAAATCACCTCCATTTTATAACCACCCATTCCATTTTATAAATGAAAAATATGAGGCCCAAACAACCTAAGGAGTCCGGCCTTATTCCAAAACTAAACCAGACTAAACTAGGAATCTAGGCCTTCCCGTTCCCAAACCTGCGCTGCCACGTCCCTCAAAGAGCAGTGGCATGTATGAAGCCAACCATCCACAAAGTGATCTTCCTAGAAAAACAATGATTCCAAAATCTTTCGGAATGAACGAATTTTATATTACTAGATAAGCAACGGGATTGTGGAACAGAGTGTGATATCTGCATAGAATTTTAAGAGAAAGCATGAGACCCTGAGGAGTTTAGTGGGAAGAGCAGTATCTCCAGTTTCAGCACGAGACTTTCAAATCCTTAACCAGCCACCTCTGTTAGGCCGTGCACTTTATCACACCAATATCTGCACAGTGAAGGATAGCAGAGCCTCTGGAACACAACAACGACTAAGAATGCAGAGCTGGTATTTATGAAGCGCCCGCTGTAATCTGTGTTAGGTTTACGAGTATGGACTATCCTAGTTAGGCTCATTTAATCCCCACAATGACTCTGGCTACTATTATTTCCCCCCATTTACAAAGGAGCAAACTATTACTCCTGAACAGGCCTCATTGTGTGGGTCCCTTTGAAGCCAATATGCTAGGGTTCCCAGCCCCACCACTTGGGAGTTGGATGACCATGGGCAATTCACTGTGCCTAAGTTTGCTCATCTGTAATATGGGTAGTAGTACTACTTTATGGGCTTCTTATGGAACTGTTCCTGGCACATAAGCAGGTAATAATTTTTAAATCAGCTGTTACTATCATTATTAATTATGCAAGGCTAGGCATTATCAAGGGAGATAATTCCAAAAATGAATTTAACTACTTCCCAATTTTCCTTGGAAATACTTAATTGGGGAGGAGGGGGGTCATTACATCCTCTTTTGAGAGATTAATAAAAATTATGAACTTACTCCCTCAGAAAAATGTATATAGCAGACACATCACCTAAATCTTTGCTGATACGAATCCATACATGAATCCACATGTGAATCCCAATATGAATCCATATATGGAAATATCCTCACACCAATTATGTAAATGTGCCTGGTTGAAAGGAAGTTGCACTTCCCGTTCTTGAAATAAAAGGGGAGCCAGCAAGCAAGGAAGGGCACAATGAGAGCCCCTCACAACACCTTCCCCAAGAGAGAGGGCTATACCCTGCCCAGGCCAGAGTGGTTGGCAGACAATATTTGAACATCATGGCTGGAAACCCCCCAAATTTGATGAAAGACATGAATATTAACATTCAAGAAGCTCAGCGAATTTCAACTAGGATGAATTTAAAGCCACCTATACAAAAACTCAAATTGTGAACAAGTTCATTTCTAAAGTATAATTTTAGCTCGTGGCCTACAAATAATTCTCCCCCTGACGGAACTAACATTGTTATCACTGCCCTGTATTCCCTCTACATACTAATTATAACACAGCAAGGAAATCAGACACATTGCTACAACCACATTACACCGTTGTTTATACAAGAAAATACCCTCATAATATATTTTCCATCCCTCCTGCTCCTATCCACCAAACAAACACAAAATCATTTCGGGAACTGTGTGCTCTAAATACAGTTTAATAAAAGCATCAGATTGTAAATCTAATAATAGAAAGTAAAAATTGTTATTTACAAAAAAGTATGAAAAAACTGACAATTTATGCCTTCATGTATAATAGTATGGTTTTCTCAAACTTTTATAGGGTAGAAATTCTCCATTTGTGTTAGCAGCTGAAATACTGGTGGGACTCCAAATAAAAATAACAAACCTATTTGCCCCTCATTAGTAATTTCACTACTTATATTAATTCTGCCCATCATACAATCAAATATTTCTTATAATATTTAATAAGAAAGATTTATCCACATTACATAAAAACTATAATTTAATATGCCTTTTTCACTACTATAATCCCAAAAATAATATTCATCTACTTTGTATTTGCTGGTTTCTTTACCTGGAATCCGTATATGAATCTTTGCCTATAATTTCAGAGGACCTGAACCAATTTACGATGTTTATTGTGTTTAAATAAGCAAATACACTGTATATTAAAAGGCTTTATTTTTAATTATAGTGTACATTCAATATTCTTTTGTATTAATTTCAGGTATACAGCACAGTATAAGAAGTTTTATATATCTTTTACATTATATCACTTTTCACTTTTATATTTTTTATTAGCATTTTGAAGATTTCCTTGAATTTAGGTGAAACTTCGATCAGAAACCTGTCTCTTCCAAAAAGATACTGAATTTAATATGTTGGATTGTTTTCTTTCTTCTTTTTTAACAATTTTTTAAATTTTATTTTTATTTTTGATTTTAGAGAGAAGGGAGGGAGAAAGAAAAGGAGAGATACATTGATGTGGGAGAGAAATATCAACCTGTTGCTTTCTGCACACATCCCCATGAGGACCAGGCCCAAAACCCAGTTATGTGCCCTGACCAGGAATCGAACCAGCAACCTTCCGGTTTGCAGGACACTGCCTAGCCAACTGAGCCACACCAGTCAGGGCTGGATTGTTTACTTTAGGAATATTTGCTTGGAAATATTGGCACAGAGAAATCATTTATTGGCAATGTAAACCATTAGCTAACAAAATTCCTTGCATGTTGTATTAAAAGTATTTTGATCTCAGAAATATTAAAAATGACTGCATATGCTTTGATACTCCTCACCTGAACTCAGGCTGGTCTGTAACTAATTTGACCCAAAAAATGGTAGGTACAATACTATGCCAGCTCCATGCATAGTATTTTAAGAAGATAGCAACTCCCAAGGGGCCAGCTGAGCCCAGGTTTATAGCCATCCCGGTACCAGAACTCAAAGTGAAGCCAACTTAGACCCATCTCACCAGATGCCGGTGGAATCCCACTAAGTGACCCCAGCCAACACTGCGTGAAACACGAAAATCACCTAGCCACGGCCTGCCTAAATACTCTGAGCATAATGAAATGACTGCTCTTTTAAGGTACTAAGTTTGGTGTAGTTGGTGTGAAGTAATAGATAACCAGAATAGAAATATTTTAAAGGACTCAAAAATAAGCATGAATAGAATATTGATGCTTATTTTCTTTACAGTGGTGATTTTTATTGATGGACCATTCAACAAATATTTATTGAGCATCCGTGGTGTGTTAGCACTGTTTTGTGTGCGTGCTGGGAACCCACAGCAAATAAGACAGGCAGCCCCAGCCTCCTTGAAGTTTATACTTTTGAGGGAAAAAGAAAAATTAAATGGACAAAAATAAATTCTGTACTTTCAGATAAGGTTAAATGCTGTAAAGAAAATAAAGCAGCATAATGAGATAGAGGATAACTGGGGAGAAGAATGTGGAAGAAATGTAAATAAGTGATAAAACAAAAAAACCCTGAGAAGGGGACATTGAACTGAGACCTGAAAGTTGAGAAAGGGACAGCAAGTATAAAGACCCTCATATGGTGTAAGTTAAATATACTCAAAGAAAAGCAAGAAAGCCACTTAGATGACTGGTGCATAAAATTCGTAAATAAGTCTCTTAGTAAGTTTGTTTCTACATAACAACTGCATCTGGATTTTAACCCTTACTTGTCACTATTCTATAATAGAGTCTAGCTTGAATTTCTTCCAGGTAAAAGACCTTCCATTTCTATAGGCCCTTCTTTGATGAGAATAAAATGATAATATGTTGTCACTACTTTCACATCTTCATCCTCCTTGACAGACTGCAATAATGCATCTCCAGGAAGCCAATTTTGTGGAAGTCAGGGATCTCTTTCCCTCCCCTCTTAGGGAAAGATCACTGATGGGAGAATTGTTTACATTCCATGAAGAACTCTGTAGTCCCACAGTTAGATTGTTGACATTAACATCTTTACTAGGATGTTTCTAAAGGTATGAATAGTTGGGATTTTGCTTATAATAATGGGCTCTCTTTCCGTAACACATACGGAGTTCAATCATTGCCCTCCTGAATTGACAGAAAGCTGTGTACCCATTAAAAAGTGCATAATTTGTATTTGGTCGTCCTTTATAATCTAGCTTAATTACTGTGTGTAAGTGAAAAAACAACTGCAAAGGTCAATATAAATTCTCAGTGTTAATGCCTCTGCCTTGGTTATCTAAGTTATGTAACTTATCGGCGTTATAAGAATAACTCTTCACTCAGATTCACTTTGAACTCCTCAGGAGCACAGTTATTGCATTGTCTTCCACATAGACTTTTATAGGTCAGGAATCAATCGAATTTTCACTGTGCAACAACAAATGTGACTTTCTGCCCTCTGGATAAACATTAGCATGCTCTGTTTGTCGGGTTTATTGGGACATTTTCCTTATAGAAAACAGTCCACTAGGCAGCTTGTCCTCTTCTGTGTTTGTGATGACTACAGATCCAGACCCATGATGTCGACCTTTTAATCCATTTATGACCATAATCATTAAGTCATAATCTGTTATCATTAAAGTGCACATATTCCAATTTAGGGAATTAGGGACTAACTATGTCATTTATCTTAATTCTTGGATGATATCCAGTTAACCTTCTTAATATGATTATGCTTGAGTAATCTAAATTTATCTAAACTTGCCTGATGATTTTTATATCCTATAAATGATAGAAAGTTTCTCTCAAGTAAATCAGTATCTTCACTTAGGTTAGAAAAAACATTTACATTTAAAATAGTAAACTTATAAAAATAACACATGTAACTTTACTGTTGACACATACATTTAATTTATATAATGTATCTCAAATGGTGGGCCGATCTCCTAAAATATTCAGTGGCAAGTTCTAAGGGTGTGTATAAACAGAGCGACAGGAATACCAACATCATTTTGTGGTGATAGGTTTTATGATTAGGATAATCTTTCATTCCCCAAGTCCTACCAATCAAAGTAATTCCGTAAATTTTGTAGTTGCTGTTTCAGAGAAATAACGTGAGGCATGGTGAATAAAGAAAACCATCATCAGTTATTTGAGAACTACTGCTGTAGTAAGAAAACCTGGAAATAAAAGACCTTTAAGACCCTTTAGAATTTGAGATTCTATGATAAGATATGCCCAGAATCCTCATTTATATTTTAACAATGTTTGCTATTTAAAAAAAATTGAACTTCCATGAAAATTTCACAGGTCATATTTCTCAATATACAGTTTAAATAAAAATTAATATAATCACTGTTTATACAGAGTAGTTATATTGGAGGTAAAAAAAATCTTGTAAATGAACACAAGTCAGAATAGAAGTCACATGAAAAAGGAACTCCAGTAAATTCACATTTTCCATAAAACATACAGCAAAAATCTTATCATATAAAGTATGCTTTATTGCCACATAAGGGATATAAACAATACTTTTTAACATTTGTATATAAACTGATACCTGCTGCAGAGGGAACTAAACTTGCTTTAAGACAAATGAAATCCAGCAGGATTGGGAGTAGGAAGCAAGAATCTGTTTCTGGACATTTTTAGTCTAAAATGTCTATTAGATTTGGGATGAAAGAAATAGTCATGAGCAAAGAAATCAGAAAATTTGTATCTGTCTAAATAAGGTATAAGATGGCTGTGAAGCTTAATGAAATTTTAAGATGGTACAATTAATAAATTATTAATAACCTGAAAGTTAGATCTCTATGATTTCAATAAAATCTCTCTCCATGAGGAGTTTTCCTGATGAAATACTTTCTTCACCTGGTTTCAAGGGTTCTGTAGTCTCCTGGTTTTCTTCCTTCTTCAATGGGCAAATCCTCAGACTATGATTTTCCTGTCCTCTTGCTGCCTGGTTGCCCTGGGTCTCATTTCTATACTCGTTGCCTAGTGATCTTACCCAATCTCATAGCCTTGTATTCTAGCTGAATACAGACTTCTATATAAATTTTCCAACTTCACGTCTCCATTTGGCTATCTAATAGATATATCAAGGTTAATATGTTCACAACTAAACTCCTGATTATTCCTTCAACAAACCTGGATCTCAACTACTAGTACCGCCATCCTTCCATTTGCTCAGGTCAAAAATTTTGAAGTAATCCTTGATTCTTTCTCTCTGTCTCTCTCTCTCCCTCTCTTCTCTCTCTCACATACACACACACACACACACACACATCAGCCAATGTTGTTGGCTCATTCTTCAAAATAAAACCAGAATCCAACAAATCTCACTACATCCACCACTACCATGCAGGTCCAAGCTACCATCATCTCTCTCCTTGGTGTTGTCCCTTAACTAATCACCCTGATTCTGCCTTTGTCACCTTTACAGCATACTCTGAACACAGCATCCAGAGTGATTCTTTTCAAATGTAACTTAAATCATGTCACTTTGCTACAAACTCTCTGGTGTTCCTCTTCTCACTAAGAGTATAAGACAGTCTTCTCCCCACTCCCCTGTACCTCTGGTCCCGTGATCTCTCTGTACTTACTACTACTCTCATTCACTTCACTCTGCCCTCATTGACCTCTTTATTATTTCTTGAAGGTGCCAGACATGCTTCTGCTTCAAAGACTTTTCACTCACTTCACTTTATCTACCTGGAATGCTCTTTCCCCCGATATCTGTATGGATCACCCTTTGACCACTTGCAAAGTCTCCACTCACAATCAAAGATGACCAAGCACAAGCACCATAAGTGAGAGTCAACAAAAACAACCAAAAACAGATTTACGTTCCAAATGATTAGCAATTCAGAATATAGACCAGCTATGTATGGAGTGTTTACAGACATAATCACAAAGAGGAAAGTTGTATCTGTTGGCCTTCAGTGTAGGATGCAGAAATCACTCTGGGTGTTTTGTTCAGGAAAAAAACCTTCTAAACAGGAAATTTGGTACTTAACATGTTGGAGGGACAGGGGCTGAAGAAATGAAGCCAGATGCCATCGCTAGGCTTTTGTTTAAGGTTACTCTTGGGAACAGCAACTGATGTTGCTCCTGTCCCTACCACAGCCACTGCCACAGCCTCCCTCACTCATGAATCTGGAGACATTCCAGGGAATGTGAGTATGCCTACTACAAATACCAGCGATTCCAGATGTGGTTGTCCGTCAGCCTCTAGCACCACCAGAAGCAATCACCCCTGTGTTCCTTCAAATGCTTATATGAAAACGAACCACAACCTAGAATTATAAACTCAAACAACCAAACAAATGTGTGGGTAGAAAAAGCCATGTAGTTCCCCCCAAGTCTCCCTCCAATGTTGAGTCGTTCCATAACTTCTTTCAGGAAACTACTGGAAAACACGCTTCACCAAAATGAGGAAGTAAAGGAAGAAGAGGAAGATACGGGATACAGAAAACAGGTGATCTAGCGCAGGAGAAAAGAGAGGAAGCCCCAGGTAGCAGCTGGGTACCAGGTGTAGAGGGCAAGCAGTCTGGGGAGACAGGCACGAGGCCCTCTGGACAAAGCTACCGGGAATACACTCCTGAACAATGAGGGAGTGGACCAAGATAAATGAAAGAATGAGAATCACGTAACAGCATGTAAGTCAGAGGAGAGGTAAAGGAATTCCTACGATGTTAGCAAAGGTTAGTCCCAAGACGGCATCACTAGATAGAGGGGAACAAAGGCCTCCAGGATCAGGAACTCCAAAAGAAAAGATTGACACTGAGAACAGAGGAGATGGGTCCTATGGGAAATTGCCCTGAGAGCAATTGAGAGGTGTGGGAAGCATGAGCAGCAGCTTCAAAGACAACTAAGCAAATGAAAAAACAAGGCAATTAATAAACTATAAGAAAAACAAAGAGAATACAATCATAGTATACTACAATACTCAGCAATGAATAATACTTGAGTGAAAGTATTATAAACCATAAATATTGATTTAACCAAAAAAGTAAATATTTTACCAAAAGGAAATGGTAATATAAGAAACCTAAATCTTCATTTACCATAATAGGAAATCAATAAATAGTCTGAAATTAAGTAATTGAAAGATAGCAGTATTATGTAAAGTGTACATATAAAGATGTACAAATACCGTGAGAACAGCTAAAAGAGTTGAAAGTGGGGAAGAAGACTGGGAGAGTAAATACCTTTAAAAAATTAATTTTAAAAAGGTCACACATAAAACTATAAAAGTACTAAAAAGAAAATATAAGAGACTTTCAGTATAATTTTAGAGAAGCCATAGTTTTCCTAGCCCAGACACATTAGAGGAAATGAATAACAAAGTTGATTGCACAAAAATGAAAAGCTTTTACACATGTAAATACATTCCAACAGAGTTAAATAGTGTTCTAAAATTGATTGTGGTATTGGTTGCACAGCTCTAAATACAACGAGGACAATTGTTGAATTGCACACTTTTAGTGGATAAATTATATGTTATGGGAATTATATCTCAATAAAACTTTTTTAAAAAGTGTTGGGAGAAACTATTTACATTTATATCACACAAAGGATCTACTGCTTTATAAATAATGACCTCTTTCTAATTCATTAGTAAAAGACAAAAAAAAATAGGATCATAAGCAAAGGAGATGAAAAGAAAACTCCCAGGACAGGAAGAATATGGAAAGATCAGGAATCGGAGAGCCCAAACGAATGCAGAGATGGAGTGCCATCTTGCCCTTATCACACTGACAAAACAGAAGTGGACATCTAATACCCAGTATTGCGGAGAGCAGGGGAGACTGGCTCTCCTGCACCAATGGCAGGAACTTACAAGTATCAACTGCCCTCCTGAAAGGCAGTCAGGAACTATCCACGAACAGAAAATGCACATGCCCTTTAGCCAGCAATTCCAGTTTTAGCAATCTCTTGTATCTCTTGCATATGCCGTCATCAATTCAGGGTTGTTCATTTCTGAATTGTTGATAATAAAAAAATGGAAAAATTTTCAGGGTCCGGCAGAAGTAAGGCCTGCTTGAGTGTGATTGACAGGGTACGTGAATGTCTCGCACGAGACATACAGAAATTTGAACATCTCGCCTAAAATGTCATATGGTGTGCTTGAGTGTGATATGGTGATGTTACAGAATCACATGCTTATGATTTGGTAATACAAGATTTTATAGTAAAAAGGGCTGTTATTTCTGCCAGACTCTTTATACATTCATCCATAGATGAAAATAGAATATGGTGCACACTGCGCAAGACCTATGTGTAATGACATACAAAGATCTTCAAAATAAATTATTAAAAAGAATAAAGCATGTTATAGAGCACTATGTATGGTGTGTGATCATATTTACATTTTTCAAAAGTGTGAATGTGTGGGTATGTGTGTAAAGACACACTCCAAATGTTAATAAGGGGGACTTTAACTTGTTGCCCCATACTTTTCTATTTTCTCTCTTTTAAAACCACTTCTTACTAATTAATTACTAATTAATACTTACTAGTATTTTAGAAATATGAATTCTAAAAAGAAACAGAACTCAGGTGTCTACTTGAGTCTACTAATGACACTCTTCAGGGGTGAAGATTGAGCATTTGTATTTTTTGAACCTTAAAAGGTGATTCTGATGCACAGCAAGAACTAAGACTGGAAAATAGAATGGCAGTTCATCAAACAATTAAATGTAGATTTATCATGTGATCCAGTAATTCCACTTCTGGGCACATGCTGCAAAGAATTGAAAGCAGGGACTCCAACAAATATCGGTACACCCATGTTCATAGTCAGAGAATTATTCACAATAGTCAAAAAGTTGAAATAACCCAAATATTCATCAACAGATGAATGGATAAACCAAATGTGGTACATACATACAATGGAATATTATTCAGCCTTAAAAAAGAACTATACTCATGTTCTGGAACATGCTACAACATAGATGAACCTAGAAGACACGACGTGCTTAGTGAAGTACGTCTGGCACAAAAGGACAAATATTGTGTGATGCTACCCATACTTGGAGTAGTCACATTTACAGAGACATAAAGTAGAATGGTGGTTTCCAGGGGCTGGAGGAGAGAAATATGGGGAATTATTGTTTATCGGGTGCAGAGTTTCAGTTGGACAAGATGAAAAAGTACTGGAGATAGATGTTGATGAAGATTACACAACAAACTGAATATACTTAATGTCACTAAGCTTTACATCTACAAATGGCTAAATGGTAAATTTCATGTTATGTACATTTACCACAGTGAAAACATTCTTTTTGAAAGAATGAAAGAGGAAAAAAAAACATGTATAAAGAAGCCTTTCTAATGACAATGACTTAATACTGAGGCTTTAAAAATTCTCAAATATTTATAACAATAAAATATGAATTTATGAACTATTTATCATGATTAAGTGATCTCAGATACACACTCCATCTTTCCTAAACGACTATTAAAGATTGAATATTTTACCCATGAAAGAGCCCCCTATACTGTCACCCACAAACACTGCACCACTGTGCATTCCCACCAGCAAGGTGCAAGGGGGCCAATCTCTCTGAATACTCACCAACATTTGTTATTCTCTGCTATTTGGTTTTTTTTTTTAATAGCCAACATAATGGGTATAAAAGTGTTATTTTTATCTACGTATATTCTAATTAAAAGAGCTAATGAACTTGCCCTGATAATTATCTATTTCTTTTGTTTTTTAGGAGGATTTGATTTTATTTTAATTATATTTTACCAATTATGCTGCTACAGTTTTCCCAATTTTCCCCCACTAGCCCCCCTCCACCCAGCACTGCCAACTCCCTCAGGCAATCCCCACACCCTTATTCATGTCCAGGGGTCATGCATATAAATTCTTTGGCTACTCTATTTCCTATGCTGTACTTTACATCCCCATGGCTATTCTGTAACTACCTACTTGTACTTCCTAATCCCCTCACCTCTTCACCCATTCCTGCACACTGCCCTCCATATAGCAACCATCAAAACCCTCTCTGGATCCACAATTCTGTCTCTGTTCTTGTTTGTTTCATTTGTTTTTTGGATTCAACTGTTGATAAATATGTACTTATTGCCATTTTATTATTCATAGTTTTGATCTTCTTTTCTCAAATAAGTCCCTTCAATATTTCACATAATAATGGTTTGGTGATGATGAACTCCTTTAGTTTTTTCTTGTCTGGGAAGCTCTTTATCTGCCCTTCCATTCTCAATGATAGCTTTGCTGGGTAGAGCAATCTTGGCTGTAGGTCCCTGCTTTTCATGACTCTGGATATTTCTTGCCAGTCCCTTTCAGCCTGCAAAGTTTCTTTTGAGAAATCAACTGACAGTCTTATGGGAACTCCCCCGTAGGTAACTAACTGCTTTTCACTTGCTGCTTCTAAGAGTCTCCCTTTATCTATAACCTTTGGCATTTTAATATTGATTTGTCTTGGAGGGGGTCTCTTTGCATCCATTGTGTCTGGGACTCTGTGCTTCCTGGACTTGCATGTCTCTTTCCTTCACCAAATTAGGGAAATTTTCTTTCATTATTTTTTCAAATAGATTTCCAATTTCTGGCTCTTTTTCTTCTCCTTCTGGCACCCCTATGAGGAAAATGTTGGACCTCTTGAAGTTGTCCCAGAGGCTCCTTACACTATTCTCTTTTTCTGGATTCTTTTTTCTTCTTGTTGTTTGGGTTGGTTGGTTTTTTCTTCCTTATGTTTCAAATCATTGTTTGATTCTCGGTTTCATCCACTCTCTTATTGTTTCCATGTAAATTGTTCTTTATTTCAGTGAATGTATCCTTTGTTTCTGACTGGATCTTCTTTATGCTGTTGAGGTCTCTATTAAGATTTTGAGCATCTTTTTAAACAGTGTTTTGAACTCTGCATCTGACTAATTGCTTATCTCCCTTTTGTTTAGTTCTTTTTCTGGAGTTTTGATCTGTTCTTTCATTTGGGCCATGTTTCTTTGTCTCCTAATTTTAGCAGCCTCTCTGTGTTTATTTCTATGTATTAGGTAGAGCCTCTATAACTCCCTGTCTTGGTAGCATGGCCTAATGTAGTAGGTGTCCTGTAGGGTCCAGTGGCACGGCCCCCTTATCATCCACACTGGGTACTCAAGGTGCACCCTACATGTGGGCTGAGTACACCCTCCTCTTGTAGTTGAGCCTTGATTACTGTTGGCAGGTCAATAGGAGAGATTTACCCAGGCCAGTCAGCTGCAAGGACTGGCTGTGACCATTGACCACCAACCTCCACCCTCCATGCAGGATCAGCTTGTGCAGGGGCAGGGGGGTGGTATTCTGACATGGTCTGGAGATTTCCAACTGGGTGTGCAGGCTCTGAGGTTTCCAGGGTGGCGCAGGCCAAGGTCAGCCCCATCTGTGTTATGCTCAGGGCCACTCTGCAGGAGCTATAAAGCAATCTGATATGGCTGCTACGTGTGCTGATTTTGGAGTTTCCCAGGTAAAGTCTTGCTGTGAATTTAGGCTGGCCACTGTTAGTGTTGGGTATGGGGACACTTGGCAAGAGATACAGGGGCTGGGGGCTTACTGAGGCCAACTGTTGCTTGTTTGAGAGGACATAGGAAGTCGCGAAGCATGAGCTAAGACCTGCCATTTGTGTGAAAACATCACTGCGAACAGCTTGGGTAGGCCCATAATTTGGGTGGGACGAAATCTCAAGGGCTCTTCAGGGCAGGGCAAATCTTGTAGCCAGGTTGATGGAGTCTCAGATATGGCACCCACCTGCTGGCTCTGTGGCTCTGTGGGAAGAGGGCTCAGAAGAGGGACAATGGCCTCTGCCTGCCTTTCTGTCTGGAAGAAATCTGTCTCCCAGCTCCTTGATACCAGACACTTCAGCTTCTCCCTGTATGCCACTGGTGCCTTTCAAGCTGCTACTCAGGTGCAGGAGTTCAGAGGGCATGAGTCTAAGTAAGTCGGTCTGTGGGTTCTTTAAGGGAAACTGCTTGGGTTTCCACTGACTCATTCCCCACTGGTTTATGCAGCCAGAAGTTATGGTAACTTATCTTCCTGGCACTGGAACCCTGGGCTGTGGGACCTGATATGGGGTGGGACTCCTTGCTCCTGAGATATCGCTCCCAAATTTTTTATCCACATCTCCATCCCTCCTACCAGTCTGGATGGATGTGGTTTCTTTAATTCTGTAGTTGTCAGATTTCCATTCAACTTGATTTGTGATGGTTCTGAGTGATGGTTGTTCTACATTTTAGTTGTAATTTTGATGTGGTTGTGGGAGGAGGTGAGCCGTGTTTACCTGTGCTGCTATCTTGACCAGAAATCTCTTTTGTTTTCTTATATGAAACCTGAAATAGCTTAATGGTTGGTCACTAGTAAATAAAAACTCAGTCCACATTTCAAAACAGCCTTTGTCAATAACTTTTTATTAATGGATAGACTTTTTCTTGAGCAATTATATATAGTTACAGAGTTCCCATATACCCCTTCACTCCCTCATTTCTCTTATTTTTAACATCTTGTGTTAGTGTTGTACATTTGTTGTAATTGATCATCCAATTTGATACATTGTTATTAACTATAGTTCATAGGTCTACATTAGGACTCTTTTTGAGTTGTACATCCTATGGGTTTTGATAAATGTATCACCATTATTACTGTATCCTACAGAAAAATAGTTTCACTGCCTTAAAAATCTCCTGTGGTCTGCCTATCCCTCCCTCTCTCCCCTAGTCCCTGGTAACCACTGTTTTTACTGTTACCAGGTTACCATGTAGTTGATATCATATAGTAGGTAGCCCTTCTTTCACTTAGCAATATGCATTTAAGACACCTCCATGTCTTTTCCTGGCTTGATAACTCATTTCTCTTCATTGCTGAATAATTTTCCATTGTATGGGTATGTCACAGTTTATGCATTCACACACTAACGAACATTGCTTGTTGCGACAGGTACATGATGCAGTGTTACACACTTGAAACCTGTATGATTTTTGTGAACCAATGTCGCCCCAATGAATTCAATAAAAAATAAAAATTTTTAAAAATGTCTTAAGTATCAACATTGATTTTCATAACTTATTTTTATTTTTGATAATTTTACAGGTATTTTTATGTGTTTTTAATTACTGGTGACTTAAATTTTTTTTATTTACCTATACAGCTGTATTTCCTCTTTTGTATATTTTTTATTTGTGTTGTCTGGCCATTTACCTGTTAGGGATTTACAGTGTTTTCCTTATTGGTAGCCATGAATTACATATACAGTGAAAAGCTATCCATTTGCCTTCTAGATTTGCTCAAACATATTCCAAGTTTGGTTTTTTAAAGATATTATTTATTTATTTTTAGAGAGAGGGGAAAGGAGGGAGAAAGAAAGGGAGAGAAACATTGATGTGTGGTTGCCTCTCGCATGCCCCCAACAGGGGACCTGGCCTGCAACCTAGGCATGTGCCCTGACTGGGAATCAAACCAGCAACCTTCTGGTTCTCAGGCCAGTACTCAATTCACTGAGCCACATCAGCCAGGGCCCAAATTTATTATATGTATCTCAATTTTTATTTTTTATATATAGTGCTGGACACTGTATGTAAAACACCCCCTTTTTATGATTTTATTACAAAATCATAAGCACGTAATTCTGTAACATAATATCACATTCAAGCACACCATATGACATTTAGGTGAAATTTTAAAATTAAAACTTATAAATTATTACACCAATATTATTACACTACCAACCACACTCAAGCAAGACTTATTTCTGCCAGACCCTATATTTTAATTATAGCTAAATTATTTATATATGACCATAATAAACTATATATTTATGTAATTTAATATTTACTTTTATTTTCTTCTAGTTTCCTGTGGCTTCATTTATTTAATTGTAGTAAAATACCCATAACATACATTTACCATCCCAACATTTCTGTGTGTGTATATATTTGAATTAGATGTATTTGTGAGGGTGTAAATGATTACACCGAAAAGTTTTATTTTTAGTAATAATTTTGTAGTACATACACATATCGAATCATTATGTTGTACACCTTAAATTAATAGTGTTATATGTCAATGACATTTCAATAAACATGAGCATTTTTATTTTATAGTGAGTTAATTGTACCAACTCCATTCATTCTGTAGACAATGATTAAGCATTTACTATGATAAGCAATGATAAAAAATTTAGATAAGAGATAGTTTTACGGTCTAGTGGAGGAGACAAACAATTCTAGGATTATGTGATAAATGCAGTGATAGATGTATACACAGTATTCTATAGGTACACTCATTCACTCAACACATGCTTCAGTGATTACTAGGCCCCCTATATTCAATACTCAACCAGACCATCACGGTCCATGTTTTTTAAAGAAGGAGAGAGAGAACCGTTGAACAGAGGATACAGGTAAGTTTACTGTGTGATTTACTGATTTATTGTGTGAAGACTGTCATAATAGAGAAAGCACGGCTGCCATGGGAACACAGCGGAGCTCCATTTAAATCAAATCAAACTGGCTTTCTGCCTCCCTGACTGCCTGCGGATCAACCACCACCATGAACAACACAGTAACTGCTGGGCCAGGAAGTTTATGACCAAACGCTACTTCAACAGAAACAAATGGTCACTGACATCCTTCACCTGAGAAAGCAACAGCGTCTAAGACAGAAATATGGGGAAGACTAGCCAAAGTGTACAAGACCACACCAGTTATCACCTCTGTACTTGGATTCAGAGCCCATTTGGGTGGTAGCAAGACAACTGGCCTTAGCACGACTACGGTTCCTTGGGTTACACACGCATGAAAAATGAACCTACACACAGACTTGCCAGACGTGGCCTGTAGGAGAAGAAACAGGCCTCAAGAAAACGGAGAAAGGGTCACAAGAACAGAATGAAGAAAGTCAGGAGGTTCTAAGGCCAATGTTGGTGCTGGCAAAAAGGGAGCTGGGGAGGGGGCATCAGGAGGAGGCAAGATTCTACAGCGACTTTATCTGCATGATCATGTGGATTTTTCACAAGAGGATTAATAAACTGTAAACACTTTTTAAAAATTTAAATAAGCGAGTAAAATGAAACCAGGGAGTCAGAAAGGCTTTAGGAGGTACTGCAGTTTTGAAAACAGACAGACATGAACTTGTGAAGTCGGGGAGACATTTCCTATGCAGAGAACACACGTAACAAGCAAGGCACAAGGTGTGAGTAAGATGTGTGTCTTGTCTTACTCACTCACATCCTACTTATTAAAAGGTGTTTGCCATGGCTGAAAGGAAGTTGCTACATGTAGTTAACTGATGAAAAATGAAGCTAAAAATGTAGGCAGGGACCAAAACACTGTCTTTCATGCTAAATATCACTTATCCTCATCTTTTAACCTAAGTATCACTTCCTGAATAATCTTTCCCTTTCACATAAAAATAATGAGTAACGTTTATTGAGCACTTACTATGTGTCCATCTCTTTTCTAAGTGCTTTACATGTATTTAATCCTCACAGTAATCCATGCAGTGCATACCAGTACTATGACTGTTCTTACATAGAAGAAACTGAGGTGCAGAAAAGTTGAGCAACTTCTTTCTAGTCACACGGCTATATTTAAACTTAGGCAATCTAACTCCAGAAGCCAAACTATTAACCACTCTGCCTCTCATTACTATGTGATATGTCAAGTATTTAAAACATTAACTTTTTTCAAAGTTATTTGGAGGCTGTAGATTCTGTACAATGTTTCTTTCTATTTATTCTTATTCCAGAGTCATGCTGTTTAAATTATGGTTTTTTAATGTTTTCGTATATGAAGGTAGTTTATTCTTTCACTATTTTCTTTTTGAGATTTGGGTAATTATCCTATTTATTCTTCAAGTAAACATTCATAATAACTTTGTTTCACTAAAATTTGGGATTAGAGGGTTTTGGTTAAAAGCACATTAAATTTATAAATTAAACGGAAATGCGTTCAGTGTTTCCACACAAAAAGTGCTATATATTTCTTCATTTTCTTTCAAATTTATCAATACATTTTAATAATTTTCTTAAATTAGGTAACATTTAATAAATTAGTCTTAGATGTATTATAATTTGTGGAAGTGAAACACCGTATGTTTTCTGTGCTCGCTTCGGCAGCACGTGTACTGAAACTGGAACGATACAGGGAAGATCAGCATGGCCCCTGCGCAAGGATGACACGCAAATTCGTGACGCGTTCCATTAAAAGAACGAAATAAATATGTTTTCTAATTCTTTATTATTGGCATATAGGAATGCTATTTATTTGCATATAAGATTGTCTTTCCTGAAATGCAAAATAATAAAATGATGACTCAAAAATTATAAAAATTTTAAAAAGGCATATATGGTAGCAATAATGTTCAAAAATTCAGAAAAGATTTAGGTCCATACGAATGGCTACAGAGAAAACACGGCATTTTTATTCACTGTTTATATAGGTTTCATTACACATTCCAAGTATTGTCACTGATTCATTTTCATCTAATACTTCCCAGAATAAGAGCATGACATGTGCTGGTGGCCCTAACAGAGCCACCTCCCTCCAATTACGTCGCTCTCCGTGACCCATCCTAAGTCTCACACTTCAAGCTAATCATTGACAGAGCTTTACAATCACCAGCTTTTACTGAGGCGTCGATAAGACAGCCCAGCAGTTCGTGGCAAATGAAGCCAGGCTGTGCGGCGGGGTCTGCGGGGAATGAATGGGTTGTCTTCAGCACTGATGAAAGGAGCGGGCGCTGTAGGGCAACCATGTCCCTCGCGGCGCTGCAAAGATCTGTCATCCTGTCAGCGTTCATTCTCCTGCGAGCTGTTACTGGGTCCTCCGGAGACGGAAGAGCTGTATGGTCTAACAACCCTAATTCTAGCCCGGTAAATGAAAGTCAGCTGTTCCTCTACGACACTTTTCCTGAAAACTTTTTCTGGGGCGTTGGCACTGGAGCATTTCAAGTGGAAGGGAGTTGGAAGACAGATGGAAAAGGTCCCTCTATATGGGATCATTTCACCCAAACACACCTTAAAAATGTCAACAGCACGAATAGCTCCAGTGACAGTTACATTTTTCTGGAAAAAGACTTACTGGCTCTGGATTTCATAGGAGTTTCTTTTTATCACTTTTCAATTTCCTGGCCAAGGCTCTTCCCCGATGGAACGGGAGCCGTTGCCAATGCGAAAGGTCTCCAGTACTACAACGCTCTCCTGGACGCGCTGGTGCGTAGAAACATCGAGCCTATAGTGACTTTGTACCACTGGGACTTGCCTTTGGCCCTACAAGAAAAATACGGGGGCTGGAAAAATGAAAGGATAATAGATATCTTCAATGACTATGCCACATACTGTTTCCAGACGTTTGGGGACCGCGTCAAATACTGGATTACAATTCACAATCCATACCTGGTGGCTTGGCACGGGTACGGGACAGGTACGCACGCCCCCGGAGAGAGAGGAGATGCAGCGGCGGTCTACGCGGTGGGACGCAACCTGATCAAGGTACGTCCGTCCAGCTGCTTCGCGTTACAGCTTCAGGCTGCCCGGAGCAGGAGGTCAAAGGAAACCCTGAGAAATGGATCTTCTGTTTAAATCATTCTCTTTATTGAAACCGACTCACCTGGTTTTAGTCTCACTCACCTCACTGAGGCTGGTCTTAAGTTTTAGCCTCCCATTTCCTATGTAGTGTATATTTTATTTACCTAAGATATTATTAAGGTATTCACCCAATTACTTCTCGGGGAAGTGCATTTTAAAAAATTATTGAACTATCTTTAAATCTACAATTACACAGCAGAGGCTGAGAATATGAATTTCCTTTCATTCTGTGGAAAAACTGTCCTTTACAAATTTAATTGTTGGAAATCCTTTTCTGACAACCTGCAACCATTTCAGAATTATGTTAAGGCATGACCATTTAAAATATGTATTTGTTGCTACTATTGCTATTCTTAGTGGTATTTAGCTATAGCAAGCTAAATAAATGTTAGCTAACTGATACATATTAAATGCAGGAATTCAAATAAATGTAATTCACAGTTGATTTTATTTATGTGACATAGCAGAAAAGATGAGATTAATTGTTCTAGGAGTTAAAATTAAACCAATAATATCAAAACTGAGAAGAATAGACTCTGTACTAAGTGTTAAAGAGTATAATTCAAAAGCTAGAGTTTATGCTGGGAAATGTTAAAATTATTAAATAAAAGTGAAACTATAAGCAAAATCAGTTAATATTCATTGAGTGTTCACTATGTGTAGCAGACTAAGCATTTCACATGCAGTATCACATTTAATCCTCATGATAACCTTGTGAACTAGGTCCCATCATTATCTCCACTTTAAAGATGAAAAAACCGAAGCTCAGTGAGATTAAGTAACTTGCCCAAGGTTACAGAGTAAAATTCAGCTGTTGTGAACATGGGGGTTATAGATGACAATCTAATTAAACACTAAATGTCTTTATTAAGAATGTTTTTAAAGGAAGAATCCTTTGGAAATTTTCCAGAGATTTTGCCTCACATTGAGGCTAATATCTAGTATCAGTTTAACTTTACTTGGGAAAAATAAATTACTCTGGAGAACTGTTACATTTTGAAAAATAAAACAAAACTCTATTACGGGGTTCTCATCATGTGTTAGGAGAAGTAATATGATTTTGAACAATCAAATGTTAACTATACAGAAATAGAAAATATTTACAGGAACATAACATTACTCCATGTCTAAATTTGCACATACAAAAATATCTGCTAACCCTTCTTTCCTTTATGAACTTTCTGGATTATTATCCATGTGCATTGCACTATGATTCAGTCAACATCTGGCCTTGCAGTAAACAGGCTGCATTATGATTTCAAGGTCATTTACATACCTTTGAATAGAGTTGTATGTACAACTTATTAACGTGTGGGTATACTGTGATTTGGGACAAAAGGCCTTAAAGGGAAGAAAACTTAGAGCTACCAATTTTGAAGATTATGCATATAGAAGTTAGAAAAATGTTGATATTTCTATTATCTAGTACTTTTCATGATTAAAACAATACATGCTGGTGTAAACTGAGAAACATCAGACTGTACCAAAGGCTATAAAGTGAAAAAGTTCCATTCTGCTTCCCCTCTCCACTTGACAAGCCCAACCTCGAGGAAACTGCTATTAATAGTTTCTGATATAGTAGTCTGTTTAAAGTTTGCTATACAAATACATGTACATATATGGTTATTTAATGCTTTATTTAAAAAATCCTAAATTGTTGAAAAGGTTTCAGTTACCTGGGAAAATGTTAACAATTAGAATTTTCATTAAAAACATATGTCTAAATGATTAATTTAAAGCCTTCAAAACTGGCTCTCTGATAAAACACAGGAAAAAGTAGTAACTAATAATCGATATTGCTTCCCAAGTGAGAATGTAAAATGCTATATTGTCAGATATTTTCATTCTTCTCCAGCTTGAGATAAACTATGCCCTTAACACAAAATTAGCGCTCTGGTCGTGAGATCAACTTTATTGTTTAAACTGGAGGGTTGCATTTTTTCCTGCAGATGCAGTCCCCCCAAAGACAGCCAGAGGCACAGGGATTGTCTCCTTCCACATCCTAGTGCAAATCAGAACAACATCAGATTGTCCAAGGTCTGTCAGTGGCTGCAGGATTACATTTTTAAATTATTGTGTTTTCCAAGTAATTTCTTCCATCTCTTGAAAATGTCTGTATCACTGGCCCAAATAAGGAGTGTCAGGGGTCCTCCGAGATCAGTCAGGAAGTGAAATACACTGCATAACGCGGGGACTTGGAACACCAGGGAGAGATCTGGCAATGGTTGGCAGCCCGAGGTGAACTTGTTTTCCCCACTTGCCCCCTCTCTGCCCTCCCTTTAACACAGAGAAGATTAATTAGATATTTTATGTTGCAATGAAGTGTTTCTTCCTTATTATGCCACCTTGTGATGCAGAAGAAGCATTCTTTAGGATTAGTTTCTCGTCCAAGAACATTTATATAAAACTAAATTCATAGATGGTTATAGACTGTTTTACTCCCCAGTCCTCAGTGCTGAAAAGATTGCATGGTGGCTATGGGGTCTTCTAAGTTCCAGGATGACCTTGAAAACTCCATCTCAGTCTGAAATGTCCTGGTTGGGAGGACACCTGAATTGGGAGGACTAGATGGTCACAAGACTGACCTGGAATTTAGATTCCACTCGATGTCAGATCTGGTGATTACCTTAAAGCGAGTCTAAATGTCAGGTACGAATTTGTTGTAATCACACCAACTAGTGGATGCTCCAGTTTGAGTTCTTAACAGTACTCGGAACAGAAAGAGCATGCAGTGATTGACGTGACCGTGTGTAAGCACAGTAATCGTAGCTTTAAAGATTATCTGTAATTTTGGCAACAACATTGCCAGGTGTCTATTATTATCCCCATTTTACATAATGATACTTCATGCATCATGTCACTCCCCTGCTTAAAATCCGTGAGTGACTCTTTTGGCATCTCTGGGCCACACTGGAAGAAGAAGAGTTCTCTCGGGCCACACATTAAGTACACAAACACTAACGAAAACTGATGAGCCAAAAAAAAAGGTTTTAAGTAAATTTATGATTTTGTATTGGGCTGCATTCATAGCCATCCTGGGCTGCATGTGGCCCATAGGTTGGACACTCCTGCCCCAAACCTTTTGGGATAAAGTCCCGACTTTTCATCAAGATCTTCAAGACACAAATCCAGACTCCTTCCTGGCCACTCTCCCACCCCCATCACTAATGCCCAGCCCTTGCACCCCACTCTCCACTATAATGCACTACTAGCAATGTCTTGATTTTACCTTACTGTTCCCCTCCACTCAGCCTTCACTAATGCTCTATTCAGCTAGAAGGCCTCTCTTACTCCCTGCTTTGCTGATATAATGTCCCTCAAGGCTCAGTTTAAGCAGCCGCCACCTGTAAGTTATTCTTGATCTTTTAGGGTTAGTGCTCCTCCCGAAGTCTCGCACAAATAGCACCCATACCATGTGGTACTTTTCTGTCTCCCCAACTAGACTGAGAGTTCTTTGAAAGAAGAGGCTATTTTTCATTCGTCTTTATATTTCCAGCACCTTACACAGAGTATTAGATACATGCTAGGAATAAATGTTTGTTAAATGAGTGGTTTAGGATTTCTATCTTAAACCTCTAATCAAAGATCCAATCTCAAGTTCAAATTCATATTTCATTTCATTATCACTAATTCCTGAATTGCCTCTATTAATCCAGTGGTGTATTAGTGTGGACTCCTTAGGTTGCAAGTGACAGAAGCCTAATTCAAGTTGGTATGAACAAAAACGAGCTATTTCCTGGCTCAGTAACCAGATCTGGGGAATGAACACAGTACCCAGTAACCAGGATACTCTCAGAAGCCCTTCATCTCAGTTTTTCATGTACATTTTTCCTTATAGGTTGGCATCATTCTTCTTTGTAGAGGAAGAAGTTGTTTTTCTCCCAAGTTGTTTTTAAAGTTTCAAACTGTTTGCCCTAGGCTCTCATCCTTCAGATCAAGGTTTCAGAGCAAAGCTCCAAGGTTTCACGTTAGGAAAGGCAGTCTTTGTGTCTATTTTCATTTTATTTTTGGATAAATAAATAGGCATAATAATTTAAATTTGTAGATTTCTTCCCCACTAAACATGGAATATTTGAGAGCCTCTGAGTAATCATGCCTTGAGGTTAGGGAAGATGAGTTTGTTCACGAGATGGTAGCTCATTCATTTGTTACTCCACTGAAGTACTGCCAGCTGCAGTGATAGTCTTGGTCATTTCGTGGCTCTAAATGATTGTGTTTCAGAGACATATACTATTTACATAGTATCAGGATTTCTCAGCCCCAGCACTATGGACATTTTGAGCCAGGTAACTCTTTGTTGCAGTGGGCTGCCTTGTGCTTTGTAGGATATTTAGCAGACTCTACCCACTAGATTCCAGGAGTACCCCTGTCCCCAGGGTTGGGACAACCGAAAATGTCTCCAGACGTTGCCAAATGTCCCCTGCAGGGAGTGCAAAAGTGCCCTCCTTTCCTTCCTTTGGAAACCACTGACTAAGCAGTTAAAGTCATGAAGCATAAAGAGCATGGACATTAAAATGTAACCAGTATGAGAGACATTAAAAAATGCTAATTTACAAAATTGTCACCAGATATATAAGTTGCACACAAACTCAAGATTAATTTGTAGTATTATCAGAATGCTTTTGGAGAAGAAACAATGCTTGAAGAAACATTAAATGAGAAGATAATGTTGATGATTATATCTGGCCCAACTTTTCACATATTGGAAATAAAGGCTGTCCCTGTTTGGTGTCACTTGTAAAATACCTGAAAGAGCTGACCCAAACCATGTCTCTTATACACGCAGTTATTTATGAGCAAAACACTAAACTTACTCTTTGAAGGCTTGTAATTTTTTAGAAAGCAAAATTTAAGAATTCAAGCAAAATGTTATAGAAACGATTTTTATTCATTTTTGATGCCATAACACTGTTTCACTAGTTAAGCTTTTTGTGTATCACTCCATGTTGGCTTTTTTTGCTGCCTTTTTTTTTTTTGTCTGTTTGCATAGCCAAGTACCACATGTACTATTACTTATTAAAACATTTTTTTAAGGCTTGGCTGGTGTGGCTCAGTGGATTGAGTGCTGGCCTTCGAACCAAAGGGTCACTGGTTCGATTCCCAGTCCGGGCACACACCTGGGTTGTGGGCCAGGTCCCCAGTAGGGGATACCCAAGAAGCAACCACACACTGATGTTTCTCTCCCTCTCTTTCTCCCTCCCTTCCCCTCTCTAAAAATAAATAAAATCTTTAAAAAAACATTTTTCTATAAAATATTTGTTTTGAAAGGAAACTTTATATCTTACTATGCATGAGAGACCAGTAATTTCTAATACCCTTAAAATAAATATGTAATATTTAAAATTAAAATTTTTATTTTTGTTAAACCTAATGCCAAAAAGAGGTAGATGTACCAGGCTTGGAAAACACCATAGAATGGGTACATTTTACCCTACATTTTAGTATACATTTTGTCCTAAAACCAAACACAGGGTGTCATTTAAATCATAAAATGCTTTTTCTTATGTAATTAAAATAATTTAAATAATATAACAGTGTTTATTACATGGGAGCATGCCAATATTTATGTTTGTATGAGTATTTTAAATATTCATAATTTATTTTCTGAATATTTTAAATAAGCTTTATACTCTTTAATAATAAAATAGACTATATAAACAAGTATGTCAACACCTTTTTGAATACTACACACAGATGATGAAATAATTTTTTAAATTCCTCAGGGGTTCAAGAGATTGTTTAATACTGTGAAAGAGGCTTTCGGGACAAGAAATGTTGGGAAACACTAATCTAGGTCAAGGCCTTACCAATTCGTTCCTGAGTCTGGGATGTTTATTTCTGCCCTATTTTCCCACTTCTATGGAAAACTTTGTTTGAGCATTTTTTGGCATCCTTCCCTCAGAGAAGCTCACACATGGCTGGGTATGTGTTAGATATTCAATAAATAACCCAGTTAATTATTTCCCAATTAAAGATCTACTTATCCCAGAAAGGATTTAAAATTGCAATTGAATAGAAGTCGATTGCAGACACATGCACTTCAGCCCATACCCTGACTTAAACATAGAGTCTTTTGAGAACATCCAAATCAATTGTGTATGCCTGCTTCTATGAAAAATTGTACACTAGAATCCATCTTGAAACTAGCTGCAGACTGCTGACTGCTGTCAGCCCTGCGTGATGTGTTCATGAGGGTTTACTATATTATTCTTTCAATTTTTGTGTATTCTGACAGTTTCTGCAATTAAAAATAAAAAATAAAATAGGCAATAAAGAGAAGATTTTTTTATTTTAAAATAAAACAATCGCCTCTATATAAAACACTTCTTAAAGGCTCTGTCAAAATTCTTAACCAAACTTTAGTAGGAAAACTGCAAAAACAGCTGTGAAAAAGCCGTTCACATGATTAATAGCTACGCCTTCCTTGCCAGCACGCTGCTGCAACTGCCTTCTTGAACAAGAAGGCTGCGTGTTTCGTAGGCACATTTAAATAGATTAAAGGTCATTTTTAAACCTCTGCTGCCCAACCCCCCTCCAAGATCTTGAAGACACTATAATATTTTGAAGTGTAAATACTAGAACAATTCTTTTTTAGCTTTTCTTGGTTAGATAGAAGCAAAGTCTTCAAATATCATCTGAAATTACTTTCTTTCCCCTACAATAAAGGATTTTTAAAAACTCCCTTGTTGAAGTTGGGTTGCAAGACAACAGCATATCAAAATTAATTTTTGCCAAACCTTGTACTTAAAAAGCTAGCCCAATCTTTTCTGTCAATGAAGGACAGAAAAAAGAAGGTTGAAAAAAACCGTTATTTGCTACCTTCCACCACTTCCCTGTCCCACCCCATACCCCAAAAAGGAACACAGAGATGGGGAGGAGAACGGACTGGTCTTAATTCTTAAAGTGGAGGATTAAGACAATTATTACAGATAATTTTTGCCATTCTGTAGTACTATTTTAATAACAATTATTAGAGGGAGAATATTTTATTGCATACCTACTGTAGTGTTAGAAACTCTCTTAGGTACTTTTCATATATTATCTCATCAAACTCTCACATCAACGCTACCAGGTAAGTATTCTTATAACTATCTTATAGTTGATGAAACTGAAGCCTAGAGAAATTTGCCTGATGTGACATAGCTGTATAAGTGTTTTTAACTCAATAGTTAAGTGTCAGAGCCAACATTCAAATCTTAGCCATCTCTATCCAAGCTAGCAAGGTTTAACATCACGAGTCAGCAACCCACCTTCAGTGAAAGAGAACGATTTACAGCTTGAAACTTGTGTTGATATTGACTCAACAGATATTTGACTTCACTGTGGCTATTTAAGACCAAAATATTCTATCTATATGTTTTATTTGTCCACAAAAATCTATGAGCAATTTATCCCTGACTCATACACTAACCATGAGGCTTTTCTTTTGTCCCATGATTTTAATTTTTATTTGCTCAAAACTTTAGTTTTCCATTAAAGTGATGTTAAATCACCTATGTGTGCCCATGGCAATACCATCTATTTAAGTAAATGTTAACACAATTATTCATTTAATTAGCTAATGCATAGTATGTATATGGTAATCCCAACTCATCTCCATCAGGTCCTAAGCCACCTCTAACAAAATCTAGAAAATAATGATCAAACAAGTTAAAACTAGCATTCTTATAGATGTTTCTAATCAAATTTGAATAAAAGATAAAAACTGCTTGCAGATAAGAACTTCCAAAGACAGTTTCTACAACCAGAGCACCATAGTTAGATATAAGAGTCACGTAAAAAACCTATTTGTAGATGACAACTGGTATCTAAAACCTTCAAGAGAGCAATATTTACTTTTTCTAATCATTAAGTAGAAAAAGTTATACTTCAGTGAATGATTAACAAGAGTTTAAATAAATATAATTATAAATGCTCAGAGAATAACATTGTGATCATGTTTAAACAGCTTGATTTGATATGAACACTCTCATACGTGGAAAATCAGGCCCAACTGGAGATCAGAAAATATTGTTAAGTAATGGAAACAGTACTAGATATGATGAACCTATGAAATGAGGGAAACTGTGCATTAGTTTATAGTATAAAGTAAGACATTTAATTGAATGTAAAAAGGCTTACTGAGAAAACTCAACATTAGAATATTGTCTTTGTTAAGGGTATGATTAAAACTACTGAACATTAGTAACAATTTTGTTGCTAAGAATAGATCAGAACCATTTAACTTACTAACTAGTAATGAGTGCATCACAGAGGTAATTAAAGTGGTGCCTGGGTAATCCTGTAGTGCTTCCTAAAAATGTTCTGGGGAGACTTTGAGGCTGTGGAAACCGGGATCTTTTAGTGTTTGGGGGAATCCATTGGTCCTTCATAGCATCATATCTTGACCAGAGATTATGTGCCTGCGTCTTAAATAAAGGGCTGGGTTTACTATTATCAGTTCCTCTTTCATGTTAATCACATATGCATTGTATGTCTCCTCCTTTACCTTTAAATATCAACACATTGTTACAGAAGAGACAAACATTCTTTAATATATGATGGAATCCGCAATAACAACTTTTTTTTAAAGTTTCTGTTGTTTTCCTTTGAGATTTTTGGAGAAACTGAAGAGGTGAAAACAGCAATTAAATTCACTGACAGAAACTATCTGTTTCAACCAATTCTCTTGACATTTTTAAACTACAAAAATAGTCCATTTAAAGTAATGCATCTTTACCACGAAACATTCAAACAATGCATAGACATAAAATTAAAAATGAAGTCTCCTCTTTAATTCTTACTCCCTAACCCCATTCCCCAGAAGTAACAAGAATTAGAAGCTTGGTCAATGTCCAAATATTTTTCTATGCAAATATATACACATATATATGGATTTGTTTTTACAAAATTTGAATCATACTATAACATTCAGTTTGGGTTATCATTTCTAATTAATTGAAACATAAAAGTACTTTTATTCTTATTTCTGCACTCCTCTCTCCTTCTACAGGTTATAGGTCATATGGCATGAGCTACTTTGTTCTTTTTTCTCAATGTCTACCATAGTGCTTTGTATTTGTCAAATAAGTGTCCGTAGACTTGAATTTAAGGAAATAATCAATGTAAATGAATGAAGAGTAAAGGATAAAAGAATAGCTGTGGGTTGAGGGAACTTAAAGAAAAGTGATTTCTCTCATCTGGCTTTCGAGGATGCGTGTAATTCCGGAAAAGGAGAGAAGTTAAGCAGAACAGAAGGTAATGCTGATGAACTCTCCATTCGGCCTGGTCCCGGGCGACGCTCCAGACTGCTGCTTCCCGAAGCGCGTTCCTGGCGCCCAAACCCTGGCGCACGGATTTCTCAGCCCACCCGCTCTTGTTTGGGGGCCAGGGCTGTTACACACCCCTTACATTTTCACTGCCTGTTCAATCACCATTGGGGCTAAGATGTAAACGTGTGTTTCAAAAGCATATAATTTAATTTTCATGATGACATGACAGTGAACTGCAAGGCTGAAGTACTTCGTTCTAATTCTAGCTTTGCCACTGAGACTTTGGGCAAGCCATTTACTTCTTGGGTGTCGGCTACTCCGTTTATAATAGAAAAAAAATGTTAACTGGACCAAATGACCTCTAAGTCCATCCTCTACCTCTGATTAACAGGCACAAGCACAGAACTTGGAGAAATACAGCCTGGGCTTGATTTAGCTCCTGAAACTAGGCAAGTTACTCTCCACCCCTTGGTTTCCTCTCCTTTAACAGGGGAATGATAATGGAACCTACCTCAAGAAATTCAAATGTGCATTAGGTGAGACAGTACCTGGAAGCACTTAGAACGGGGCTGGGCGCATTTGGCACTAATACACGTTCGTTCTTATCACTATTTCTGGGATTGATTTTCTATGGCTTTGCAGTTTCATCACTGCTCTGTTATATTTGATCATGGAAGTCACTCGTCCTTAAGGATCATTAATAACGATGCTGTGTTAGGCATTATGCAAACACAGCATCCCTGCCCTCTCCGTCTAACATTGACACTGGTGTGAAGATCACTATCCTCAGTCAGGAGTGGTCACGTGTAGAGGAACTGCATCAGCAATGCACACAGCCTCTGACACCGGTGAGGGCAGTAGCCCATGCCAATGCTGGGGCAGAGGATTAACGTAAGTGTCACACACTGTGCTGGGCACTTGGGCAATGACACGGTTTTCCGAACACTCCAAATCTGCTGGCAAGTCTTCCAGGATCTTTCTAGGTGATCCTGAATTCCAGGCATACATAGATATTTTCCTCGCAGCATGCAAGGGATATGGTGCTGTTGCAGGACTGTTTAGTTCTTTTGATAACCAACGTCAGCAGAAAGAAAATATAATTTTAAAACAGGATGTTGGGTTCGTGCCCACTGTCCTTTCCCCCAACAGCTTCAAAATTTAGAATTGGGACATACAGAAAGAAGAAGGGTTTAGTAAAGTCACCAGGGAGGCATGGGTTCAAATCCTAGCCCCGTCCCTATCCAGCCTGTGGAAACTTCAGTTTCTTCTCTAAAATGAGAAAAATAAAATCTGCCTTACAGAGGCTGAATTATGCAAAATATGTGTCAGGTGACCAACGTACTCCTAGCGGGCTCCTAGTGGGTGTTCGCTCCACAAGTATTACATGCCAGGCTCTTCCTTGGGCTCCGTATGCACAGCTGAGGACACAACGGACGCGGTTCCTGCACTCAAGAAGCTCCCAGGCCAGGTGTGGAGCTCTGTGGCTCTGGCCTGAGACTTAGACAGTCTGGAGGCCCTCTGTAAAAAAGCACATAGGAAACATATATTAAAACACAAAAGTTGGTATAAAAAGTGCATATTTATTTAGAATGAGGAAAATCTTACAACAAATTACTGTAGTCTTAGAGATTCAGATTCTTTTTTTCCTGAGGTCCCTTTAGGACACTTAATCAGAAATACTTACCTAGCAATGCTTTCACTCACAACCTGACTCCCAACCCAGGGAGAACATTTTATAAGGACCCAGGTACATCAGGGCCCCTGAAGCTTCAGCTTCCTTAGGTTCATGGTAAATCTGCCTTTCCTGAAGGCCCCAAAGTGGGGCCTTATTTTCATTATTGTAAGAATTATATTATTTGAGATTTCCAGGGTGGCTTTTATACCGATTGTCTTTAACTCTTCATTCCTAAATCCTGAGAAAAGACTTCAAATTACCAACCCAGGTTATGTTAGCTGTAATTATACTCTGAAATATGGTCTTTTTGCATGAAAAAAATTACTAACAGGATTACTCTTGTTAATTTAGTAATAACAGAAAGCTTAAAATATCATCCACCCTCTGCAAAACTGGCATGCAAATGTTATCTCTGGGCACAGAACCTGAACTGCAGTAAAGCTCCAATTTGCTAATATTGATTTCTTCTAAACTCCCTCCTAACATCTGGAGAAACCCACAGATGCTTCATTTAATTAATTACGAACTTTATTCTAGAGCGTTTTCCCTTTGTGTTGCCAGGTTTAGATTTTGGCTCAGGCATTAATTTAATTTAGTAATATTATAATGGAAATTAGAATTCTATAACTTAATACTTTGTTAAATAGCTTTAACAATAAACAAGTTTGTAGCTCACATGAAGTTAATCAGCCAAAATGTGACTAACATTACGCACGGATTTGAAAATTTAACCTTTGGCAATGATTGGAGGTTCCTTAAACACAGACAAATATAATGTGTGAGGTTTGCTGACAACCCATGCCCTCCACAGCACTCCCACCCACCAGGGCCCTGCCATGTCTTCCTGACCTCTAACCCCTTCTTCATCTTTGTCCCCAAAGTTGTGCCAGCTATCTTATTTGCTCCCTATCGCCCATAGAACTTATCTGAGTCTGGATTTCCAGGGGCATCAAAGAGAACATCTACCTTAGACTAGCAGCTGCCTCTCAATGACAGGAGGCCCTGAGAGCTGACTCAGAAAAGAAAAAGCTGCTGACTTCCCCTTTCAGCTACTGAATTTAAAGAACAAAGGTTGAAGCTCCCTTAAATCAATCATTCCAAAGGTAGGTGGCCTTGTACAGATAGAGGGTAACCTTGGAAAATCGCAGAATGGCTGTTGTGCAAGGTTGCAGGGCCAGGTCGCGCTCCCCTACCAACCCTGTTTTCATTTCCCCACCGCACCTCCTTTATGAGCATCAGACCAGGGGGCACACGTAGATATCTGTTTCATCCAGATTCATGTCGAACTCAGTATCTCTGAGCAATACTTTTTACCCTGTCACTTGGTAAACAGGATCTAGTTATAAGTATAAGCGCTGCACAAAGAACCTCCCCCACATTCTCTATGAGAATGGAGAGGCTGTCTTCAGCCCAGAGCAAAGATAACCCTAGATACCTTGATAGCCTATGCAAATAGCAGCGAAGGTTAAAGAGACACAGTGGAACATGAAGGTCACCTTGGGGCATGACGACACTATGTAGACATATATATCCAGAAAACTTGCTTGAAAAGGTACTGCAAAGGTACGTATCTGTTGTCTTCTAAGCTGTTCTATTTCTCATTAAAATACTGAAACAACCAAGATTTTATCACCACTTAGGCCATCTTTCATATACTCACTAAAATATGCAATAGAACATCTACTTTAAAGAAACTCCTTCCCCCTCTTCTTTTTCCTATTAGGACTGGTTCATTTCTGTTAGGACTGGTTTAACACATTGATGCCGATTCCATCTCACTCTCCCTTCTGTGTCTGATGGCATCGTGTTTGCAAGGCAGCGAGTTTCTGGCTCAGGATCTTACATATGTTCAGAGCTTCACAGTTTACACATCAGAAGTGCACAACAGCCCCGAGGGCACACGCCGATGACTGAAGTGACTGACTGGAATAAAGCAAAGCATTCTAGTAATGCATGAGTGCTTTAGTTTCAAATCAGAAAAAAAGAAAATGCAGTTCTTAAGACCATATTTTGTAGTTCCTGGCCCAGAAAAGTGCAGAAAGAGCAGCTGAGTCCACTTAAGGTGGCATCTGTCCCCAGCTCCCCTGCGATTCCTTCTAGAACCTCAGGGTGGAGGCTGGGGAAGAGGCCACAGCCTGAAACTTGGTCTCACAGGAGAGCATTCTTAAAGATCCTAGCAAACATTTAGGTGCTAAATGGCTCCAGAATGTTCCAATGAAAACCAAGTAAAATCAGACAGGCAGAGGCACTACCGCAAGACATCTACTTCAGAAAATCTTTCAGGGAATGATTTCAGTGAGCTCTTCCTGCATAAAGCAATGAGGCACCAGTTCAGGACTCTTTACCCCTTACATGAGGAGAAAAAAGTAGTTTCCTCATCCTAACATTTGGTGTCCACAGGGAGTACTAGGTTTGAACCCTTGTGCATATTCGATTGCTCTTGATCTACAAAACGGCACTTTCAGAGAATTCAACCCAATATAAAAAAATCTCTCATAAGCAAAAGAAAAGCTAAGGAACAAAACTGTAAGCAGACTTTGTGGGTTAAAAGTAAGGGTGTGCACACTTGTTTTAGAAACAGCCAAATAGAGGAGAAAGTAGGAGAGCTGGAAAGAGGCAAGCAAGTCAAATGCTGAGGGAAAGAGAGATAAACTCAGATAAAAGATGACTTTATGACTGGCCAGGACAGAGGACTGGACATGGGCATCTAACTGGCCCAGAGTCATTAACTGGAGTCCTTACTGTGAGTTCCTCCTTCCAACAGAGCTCATGGCTCCTTACAGAAGCATGACGTTTTGCTTTAAATATCTTTTCATTTAATGCCTTATTTTATGCCATTTTCTATATTTCTCTTTCACACGTTTCAGTCTTACTTTCCGATAAGCCTACTGGCTCCTGAGGGCAAGTTCTTGTTCCATTTGTTGCAGCCTCTCAGGGCAGACGAGACGGGCATTGAGTAACCCGTACCTACTAATCAGACCGGAAACCGACCCTGAGGCTCTGTTATAAGAACTAGGATGGAAACGTACACTCTGGGAGGTCTAATAATAACAACACCCGTCTTTAGGCAGTAGCTCCTAGGTACGCTGTTCTGTGCTACATATTTAACATATATATTAGCTGTATGTCTAAAATCAACTTTACAAAGGGTATTATTATTATTATTCTTTTTAACCTCACTGTACAACTGAGGATACTTACAGATTTCAGAAAGGTTAAGTGACTTATCTAAGACCACACATTAAATACCTGAACTTCAAGTCCAAGTGTGCCAACGTCAAGGCCCACACTTTGCCCTGGTTTTCTGCCTTGGGCAGTCCTGCCACATTTTATAATAATGGCAATAATAGTTAAGGCTTCTATAGAGGTTACTCTGTAGAGGGCCAGCACTGTTCTGAGGCCCTTTCCATACATCAATTCATTCAATCCTCACAACAAGCCTAGGAGGTGGGCTCTATTATTATTCATTTACAGAATTTAGAGCCTGCATTATCCTGGAGTTCTAAGTTAGAGCCAAAAGGGGATTCTGTAGAACAATGAAAGATCACTGCTGTGTCTTTTTATCTAAAGGAAGAAATCCTATAATCCACATCATATCTTGCCTGCACCCAGCCCTCAAGAAGGCCTGGCAAAGGTGGTCAAGCGAGAAGGGAAGTAAGATGGAGTTTGGACTAGAGCTCTCTGCCTGCCTTTCAGCCATACTATAGCAGGGGCTTGAGGGGAAGTGGACAGAGAGCCAAGTTTGAGGTCATTGGGGTTTCCGGACAGCTTTTCCCTGCATCACCCTATGCTGCATTCATTCATTTGTCCACGAAAAGACCTGCCGCCAGCCAAGTCAGAGCCCTTGGGACCAAAAAGGTTAATAATATTTTCCTCTCCTTAGGCTCATTCGAAAGTTTGGCATAACTACGACATAAATTTCCGCCCACGTCAGAAAGGTTGGTTATCGATCACATTGGGATCCCATTGGATTGAACCCAACAGACCGGAAAACGTGGAGGATATACTCAAGTGCCAGCAGTCCGTGGTTTCTGTGCTCGGGTGGTTTGCCAACCCCATCCACGGGGATGGTGACTATCCAGAGCTGATGAAAAAGCAGCTGCTCTCCACTCTGCCCCTTTTCTCTGAAGCAGAGAAGAATGAGGTGAGGGGCACAGCTGACTTCTTTGCCTTTTCCTTTGGGCCCAACAATTTCAAGCCCCAGAACACCATGGCTAAAATGGGACAAAATGTGTCACTCAATTTAAGAGAAATGCTGAACTGGATTAAGATGGAATATGGCAATCCCCGCGTGTTGATTACTGAGAATGGCTGGTTCACGGACGGTCATGTGAAAACGGAGGATACCACAACCATCTACATGATGAAGAACTTCCTCAACCACGTTCTTCAAGGTTGGTTGTCCATTTGCTCAATTTTTAAAAAGTTTTTTGCTATAGGATATTTAAAGTCAACTTTTTAAAAAAAATCTTTATCTTTTTTTCCCATTACCATTTAGTCCCCTTAGGCCCCCCTCCCCCCAGCAATCACCACACTGTTGTCCATGTCCATGAGTCCTTTTTTCCCTTTTTATTCAATTCCTCCACCCCTAACTTCCCTCCACTAGTTCTTATCCTACTCTCCATCTATGAGTCTGTTCCCATTTTCCTTGTTAGTTCAGTTTGTTCATTAGATTCCACGTATAAGTGAAATCACATGATATTTGTCTTTCTCTGACTGGCTTATTTCACTTAATATAATGTTCTCCAGGTCCATCCACACTGTTGCAAAGGGTAAAATTTTCTTCTTTTTTTACGGCCAAGTAGTATTCCATTGTGTAAATGTCCCACAGTTGTTTTATCCACTTATCCACTGATGGACACTCAGGCTGCTTCCATATCTTGGTGATTGTAAACAACACTGCAATGAACATAGGGGTGCTTATGTTTTTCTGAGTTTGTGTTTTGGGTTCCTTCAGACTGGTATATTCCCAGCAGTGGGATCACTGGGTCAAACAGCAGATCCATTGTTAATTTTTTGAGGTATCTCCATTAAAGTAACCTCTGAATATATGATTACTATTGTTGTAGCTGGCCTTTTGTCCAATGGTGACAGAATTTTTTAATGTTACTCTCATGCCCATTTTTAATGAAAGCTTGAGAACAAAATAATTTTAGACTGTAGATGCATCCGTAATTGGCAACAAGATGCTGTTTCATTCTTTCAAAAGGGACATGCAGCTAAGAAAGATATGTCCAAAGATTTTTAACGGAAGTGCTTTAGTCGAAAATGCTGACAGCTTTCTTGAAATTGTGCCCCTTTCACTTTACCACGTGACTAACTGATGAAAAGTTCTGAAGACAGAGAATGAGCCACGGATGTCAAAGCTGAGTCATTTCTATGGACCCTGGATATTTCTCGGACCCTTACTTATCCCCTCATTCCTTTTCCATTACTCAAGTAGTGACATCTACAGGTGGCTGATTGAAATAATGGAGGAGACCAGCTCAAATTATGATGGTTCTGTCTCGCAGAGTTGGGCTGCATTTCACGCAAATATAAAGGAATTCTCTGGTGGATCCTTCTAAAACTCTGTGGCTCTCTTTAAAAGCTACAAGCCTGGGGGGAAAAATCCCAGATTCTGCTGAAAAGGGCATTCAGGGAGGGCGCTCAGGGAGCGCAAGACCCTGCTGCCCAACCTGCAGGAAAAGGCAGTGTGGAGCCGAGCGTGCCCAGCCATGGGCACACGCAGGCGGGGGCCTCCAGAGCAGGGGGCCTGTGCCAGTGCCGCACACTGGGCGGAAGGGAATCATTTCCCAGGCGGTAACTTTCCACCGCCCCTCAGCACCCTACAACACCAACGGAAATCTCGTGGCCAAGATTGCCTACATTTAAGGAAAGGGTGTCAGTGTTAAAACCCCCAAAATGCAGAAGCGATGCATTTCTATGAGAGAAATGGAAGCTTTTAGTTAAAAAAAAAATGGTTCCTGACTGATTTGGGGTATCTGTTGCTTTTACTGCTATAGATTTTCATATCTCATTTTTACCCAACTCCTGAAAGTTATTGAATCAGAGTGTTAAAGTTAGAAAGGCCCTGAGAGATCATATTTTCCAAACTTTTCTGTTGACAAATGAGGAAACTAAAGTCAAGAACCTTGCCCAGCAGTCCCCTCCCACCTCCTGCCCCTAAGCCCAGTGAGTTCTGTACGACTTCCTCCTCCTTATATTTACATTCACCTACGTTAATTCTCAAAGCTGATCTTTCAGTCCCTGAAGGTTAGTTTCGTAGAACACAGCTTGTCCACAAACGGGAACCAACCCAAACTTGGAATGAGAAACTCTCGGTCATAAGCAGACATTTGTCCCAAAGAGTTCTGGGAACGACCATGCCCTCTGACACCGATTTGCACACTAAGTCTCAGGAACATTTTCAATTTTATCCTTTCACTGTGTCATCCACTTGTTGGCGGAGGACCGTTCTGGATGAAAATAACTGCCACTTTTCGAAGATAAACATGAATTTTCTGCTTGATGTAATGGGCTACAAATTAGGCAAAAGGTTGGTTTCACAACATGCTGTCCCCCAGCATGTTGTTAGTGAAGTCAGAAACATGGCCCAGTGTGTTCAGGCCTCCAAACATCTCTGCTTTTTTCTCTCCTCTCTCTCTCTGTGCAGCAATCAGGTTTGATAAAATACGAGTGTTTGGTTACACGGCCTGGTCTCTCCTGGATGGCTTTGAATGGCAGGATGGTTACTCCACTCGCCGAGGATTGTTTTATGTGGATTTTAATAGTAAACAAAAAGAAAGAAAGCCCAAGTCTTCAGCACATTACTATAAGCAGATCATACGAGAAAATGGTTTTACTCTAAAAGAGTCCACACCAGATGTGCAGGGCCAGTTCCCCTGCGACTTCTCCTGGGGTGTCACTGAGTCTGTCCTCAAGGTAAGTGGCTACTTACAAATTAGCTATGAAGTGGGACACATAGTATACAATGTTGGATTTCATTGACCCAATGACAGCTAAGAGATGGCTGTCAGACAACATCAAATACCATGGTTACTGGGAGGCGATGAAGGGAAAGTGGGGAAAGAGGAAGGAAGCAGAAGAGAAGAATTAATGCTCCCTGGGAGCCTTCCACGTGCCACAACTCATGATGGAGAACTTAGAGATGGAGAACTTCGTGATGGAGTTGAAGAGACTGCCCCCAAGAACCATACAGTCTAGAGAGAACTTATTTATTTTTGTGAGAGGCATTTATTTGTTAGTAGCGTCAAAATTACAGTGAAAAAATTTTAATAGATTTTTGTTTTGCCAAAAGCAAATTACTAGTGACCCTTTATTTAAGTGACTCCTGTTATTTGACAGATTTGAGTAATTTGCCTTATGAGGTTTCTGTATCCTAGGGGCTTCCCCACATGCCTCATTCCTCACCTTCTTCCAATATTCACTCAAACGTCACCTTCTCAAAAAGGCTTCCCTTTACTCCAAAAAATCATAACCTCATCATTATCACCTCTCATCCCGCTTTCCTGCTTTATTTTTCTTTTTTTCATTTTTATTTATTGATTTTACAGAGAGGGAGGAGATAGAAAGAAACAGAGAAACATTGGTTTGTTGTTCCACTTATTTATGTATGTATTGGTTGATTCTTGTATGTGTCCTGACCTGAGATTGAACGCTCAACCTTGGTTTATTGGGACAATGCTCTACTTAAGCTACCTGGTGAGGGCCCCTGCTTTATTTTTCCATATAGCTCTCCTCACTCTCTAACATACTACGTACACAACTTTTTCTTTTCTAGGTTGTAGTTATTGGGATATAATTGACATAACAATGCTGTGTAAGTGTAAGACATACAGCTTTTGTTGATTTGATACATTTATATATCACAAAATAATTACTACCATAGCATTAGCTGCCACCTCCATGCCATTACACGATTCCCATTTCTTTCTGTGGTAAGAGCACTGAAGGTCTACCCTCTTACAGCTTCTGCGTACACAATCCAGTGTTATGAGCTAGAGTCATCATGCTGTACATTAGATGCCCAGAACTCAGCAAGCTTATAAGGGGACGTTCACACCCTTTGCCCCGTATCGTCCCACTTCCCCCACCCCCAGGCCCTGGTAATCACTCCACACATTCTTCTTATTTATCACCTGTCTTCCCCACTAGAACGCAAACTTTCTCTGCACGAGGTGGAGACATTTGAGGATTTGCTGCCTACTGTGTGCCTTACTAGAGCGGTGTCAGACTCAATGCATAGTGAATGAATAAGGTCAGCTTTTAGAGCCAGGTGAGACTGTAGGGACCCCCTATTCCAAATCCTTCATTTTATGGATGAGGAAAGTGAGGTACATCGATGAGTAATTGATGGTTAAGTGACTTGCCCAAGGTCACACAAATGTTAACACAACTGTAACAGACCACCGTCCAGCCCCAGATGCATAGTGCTCTTTCCAAAGTAATAGTAACTATTTTAAACCCTTATTACGTGCCACACATGTACCTGGATGTATGCACATTTTCTCTGCCTAATCCAAAACCCTCATTTTATAGGCAAGGAAGTTGAAGTTTAGGGAGGTTATGTAACTTGTCTGGGTTACCAAGATCTGTCTTCCGATCACTGTAAGACCTCACAGAACCACACTATTGCCTGTTCTAGAAGCATATGGAGAGACAACAAGATGTACAAGGGATGGGACTGGACAAAAGGGCTCAACCCATGAGTGGGCAATGTTCACAGGTTATGAATCTCCAAACCTGTCGATATTTAAACAAGACTCAGAGGCTCAGAGTTGATAAAAGGGGGAAAGATACAGGGATTCATATAAACACACTGAGTCACCTTCAGCTTGTGCCCCCTATAGAGCCACGTACAGACCCAGTTCCTACCTCCTCCACACGCCATACATAGGCATGCAGCCATCTTTCTCCTACCACTTCAAACGGGTTTGTATTTTCCAAAATTCCAGGCCCAGCAAAGAGAGATCCAAGAGAGACAAGAGTTCCTGCTCATACATGACCCAACCTGCAATTTCCTCCTTCACCTAAAGACCTCCATCTCTTCCACATTCATTGGCGACGTGAATGTCTGCCCCATTCTAACAGCCCTAGTCCCAGTCCTGGAATCAAGAGCTGATCATTTGGGTCAGGGAAAAGTAATTCTGTAATCAGCTAGGTCTGGTTTTCACGCTCACATCTGCAGCCCAGCAAGAAATCAGCTTCCCTTAATTTGGACTACGAGTAACCTATTGTTAACACGTGGCCACATTTGCTTTATCTCTGTCTCTCTCTCACGAACTGTTGAAAAGTGGCAAATGCTTCACCCCAAAATATTTCAGCATGTGTCCCCTAAGAATAAAGACATTCTCCTATCTCATTATAATACTATCAAACCCAGGAAATTTAGTATTGATTGAATATCATCTAACATACAATTCATATTCAAGCTTTCCTAAGTGTTCCAAAAATGTTCTTTATAGATTTTTAAAAATTTGATCACAAACAAGGATATTACATTGGTTTTCACATACCTTTATTCTCATTTAATTCAGAGCAATCTCCTCTCCCTCACAGTATTGACCTTTTTGAAGAGTCCAGGCCAGTTGCTTATAGAATGTCTTATGGATTTCTCTGTTTCCTTATTAGATTCAGTTAACCAGTTCTGGAAATAATAGTACATAGATGATGTGTATTCTCAATATATCACATCAGAAGGTCTGTTTGTTAAAGATGTTAAAAGTAGTAATCACCTGCCCTGGCTGGCATAGCTCAGTGGATTGAGCGTGGGCTGCAAACCAAAGTGTTGCCGGTTTGATTCCCAGTCAGGGCACATGCCTGGGTTGCAGGCCAGGTCCCCAGTGGGGGCTACATGAGAGGCCACCACACATTGATATTTCTCTCTCTTTCTCCCCCCCTTCCCCTCTTTCTAAAAATAAATAAATAAAATCTTTTAAAAAAAGTAGTAGTCACCAAATTTCTTGGTTAAGGTGGCATTTGCCAGATCTCTTAATTGAAAGGTACCTTTTCTGTTTGTAATTAAAAAGTAATCTAATGGTGATACTTGAGACCATACAAATATCTGGTTCCTTAACAGTATTTTACCCAATGGCCTTAATATTGATTCATGAATCTTGCCTGAATTATTACTTTATAAATTGCAACATGGTGAATTTCTAATTAGATTATTAATTCTAAATTTATTAGGTAATTTTAAAAAATTCACTGTGTTACAACACACTGTTGTCATTATTTCATTAGACCCTTTGATGCTCAAATTATCTCAAATTTGACCAAAGGCACTCCTTGAAGCTTTTTCTTTTGTCTTTTTCTTTTCTGTTTTTAAGCACTTCCTTATTTTTCTGGTAGAAGGTGTATGAGCGTCACCTCACTCTTTTCCTGCCCCAGGCTTGGAAAAAGAGCTCTAGGCTCTTTTTGGAGAAAAAGAGCATTTTCTCCAAAGAGCTCAGAATCATTTTAGCAGGGAATAGAAGTTTAGAACCAAGCTCTGGGTGCTAGGGTTGAGATCAGGCTGCATCATCTTTAACTAGGTCCCTAGTGGATTAATTACACCCACTTGCTAAGACTAATGCTTTCTGAAGGTTTTTTTAAATATGCTTTTAATTTTTAGAGAGAGAGGAAGGGGGAGAGGAGGAGAAAGAGAGAGAAAGAGAGAGAGAGAGAGAGAGAGAGAGAGAGGAAAAAAAATCAATGAGAGAGAGAGAGCGATAAACACTGATTGGTTGCCTCCCACCCACAAGTGCCCTGACCAGGATCAAATCCCCAGCTTTTTGGTGTATGGGATGACACTCCAGTCCACTGAGCCACACTGGCCAGAGCTTTCTGGGGGTTTTTTAAAAGTAAGGCATTTTCATTTGATCTGGCCTTACCTACGGCAAGACTGCCCTTTGTAAACACCCTACCACTACCATGACGCTCGGGTGTCGCAAAGCACCGAACCTGGCCGTCTAGGCTGGGAGGATTTTACCCAAATAATTATATACAGATTTAACTTCATGCTCACCTGATCAATGTTCTCTCAGTTTAATGTTCTAGATAACTGGTTGACAGATGGCAAGGGAGCAGTGATATGGTTTTGTAATTAGACTATGAAAAATGGCACATGAGAAAACAATTAGAGGGAAAATATTTACCGAAGGTTAATTGTCATTTTTTCCAGGTGCACTTAAATTCAGCCATGGGAAGAAAAGTACTTTAAAACAAGTACATAAAACAAGTCATTTTTTAAAAAAAACTTTTACTTTTTCTCATTAATTTTGCATTTGGAAATGCTTTTTTCTTAAGCCCCTTTCTGTTTTAATTTAGACTAAAAGGCCTAGCAGTCAATTATTGCAACCAGGGAAAACTAAACCTAAGTCATGTCTACTTTATGTTTGTACAGTGCTTTAGAGTTGACAGAGCACTCTCCCAGAGCCATTGCCTCCCCACGGCACACCCGCAAGGCGAGTGAGATTGCTCAGTCACTATACAGAGCTGCCAAGCCTGAGTTTCAAAGGGGCCAGTCTCCTTTGAACAGTAGTCTCTTTCAAACAGTAGTACAGGCTGTCTCCTAGGTGGAGAGGCAGGGAACGAGACACCATCGAACAGAGAGTCAACCTGGGAGTTTCTGGCAGGTATTTCACTGTCCTTCCTGCTCATAATCCAAGTAGCTTGCATTAAGAGGGTGTTCTGTGTTCTCCTGTCGGATGAATAAATGCTGTGTCCTCATAGACACACAGATGGAGAGAATATAATGATGCATGTCTGGTTATATCACTTAGACTATTTAAATAGAGCGTGTTAGATATTCGCAATCAGCAAATGCAAGGGTTCATCCCCTACCCCATCCTATAGGCTTCTTTTAGGGACTATGTTTGGGATCAGCTAGTCTCCTCTCACCCCAAGTGCTGATCTCAGTGAAATCCTCTGAGACTGGAATTTTAACTTTGCCTTCAATCTATGGCAGTGTTTGAAGGGCCCATTGTTCATGATTCCTTTCAACTGAGGGTACCAGCCCAGTATCCTGATGCATTTGAACAGAATCACGTGAGACCCCATGACATGACCTACGTTTTTAGGAAAAATGAAGTGGAAAACAGCTTGTCAGTGTTTTCTGTAAAACAACTTATTTTCCAAGCTAAGCCCTGGGTGTGGTTCCTTCCCTATGTCTTCTGGTCTCCCTGGGAAATTCCAAGGACTGGAAGGGAAGATAGTCCAGCAGGCCTTGTCTCTGACATCACCAGAACACCTGGGACACACAGGTCATTAGGAAGGACATATGCACCATGTACTTTCTCTATTGCCAGTGAGAGGAAAAATATAGGATCTGGCACAAGCAACGCCCCTTTCCTTAATTACATAGTCTTTTGTTGCAAAATCATAAGCATGTTAATTCTGTACATAACAATATCAACTCAAGCACACCATATGACATTTTAGGTGAAATGTTCAAATTAAAACTATAAATTACGCCCTGGCTGGTGTAGCTCAGTGGATTGAGTGCAGGCCTGTGAACCAAAGGGTTGCCAGCACGATTCCCAGTCACGGCATATGCCTGGGTTGCAGGCCAGGTCCCCAGTTGAGGGCATGTGAAGGGCAACCACACACTGATGTTTCTCTCCCTCTCTTTCTCCCTCTCCCCTCTCTAAAATATAAATAAAGTCTTTTTTAAAAAACCTATAAATTATTACACCCACATTATTACCCTACCAACCACACTCAAGCAGGCCTGCCTTTTGCCGGACCCTGTAGGATGAGGCCCTTCTCCCTCCCTAACAGCCTGCCCACGTGGGTGTGCTTTACCTGAATATGCTTGTTTTTCACAGCCAGAGCTGGTGGCTTCCTCCCCACAGTTCACCGACACTCACCTGTACGTGTGGAACGTGACAGGCAACAGAGTGTTGCACCGAGTGGATGGAGTGACGCTGAAAACTCGGCCCCATCAGTGCACAGATTTTGTCAGCATCAAAAGACAGCTGGAGATGTTGGCAAAGATGAAAGTCACCCACTACCGGTTTGCTCTGGACTGGGCCTCAATCCTTCCCACTGGCAACCTGTCCACTGTTAACCGCCAAGCTCTGAGGTACTACAGGTGTGTGGTCAGTGAGAGCCTGAAGCTCAATATCTCCCCAATGGTCACATTGTACTACCCGATCCACGAGCACCATGGCCTCCCCACGCCACTGCTGCAGAGCGGAGGGTGGCTGAACCCCTCGTTGGCCAAGGCCTTCGAGGATTATGCAGGGCTGTGCTTCCAGGAGTTGGGGGACTTGGTGAAGCTCTGGATCACCATCAACGAGCCCAACCGGCTGAGTGACAACTACAACCACACCGGTAATGACACCTACAGGGCAGCCCACACCCTGCTGATCGCTCACGCCCTGGCCTGGCGCCTCTACGACCGGCTGTACAGGCCTGCGCAGCGTGGGGCGGTGTCGCTGTCGCTGCACTCGGACTGGGCGGAACCCGCCAACCCCTACGTGGATTTGCACCAGCAGGCCGCCGAGCGCTTCCTCCAGTTCGAAATCGCCTGGTTCGCAGAACCCCTCTTCAGGACCGGGGACTACCCTGTGGCCATGAGGGAGTACATCGCCCGCAAGAACAGGCAGGGGCTGTCGCGCTCCACGCTGCCTCAGTTCACCGAGGAGGAGAGGAGCCTGGTCAAGGGCGCCGCCGATTTCTACGCCCTGAACCACTTCACCACCAGGTTTGTGATGCACGCGCGCCGGGCCGGCAGCTACTACGACGCGGACAGGGACGTCCAGTTTCTGCAAGACGTCACCTCCCTGAGCTCCCCCAGCCGCCTGGCCATCCTGCCCTGGGGAGAGCGGAAGGTGCTGAGCTGGATCCGGAGGAACTATGGGGACCTGGATATTTACATCACCGCCAATGGCATCGACGACTCGTCTCTGGAAAATGATGAGCTCCGAAAGTACTACTTAGAGAAATACATTCAGGAGGCCATGAAAGGTGAGGTTCCGGGGCCATTTCAAATACAGTGAAGTATAACATTCCCAGCTAATGCGAACAAAAGAAGAGGGGAGTAGGCTCCTTACTGAGAGTGTCAGCTCATTATGGAAAATTTGTCAAGTGTAGAAAAGTTTTGTTGTTTTTTTTTTAAAGAAAGAAAATAATCACCTGAAATGCCATTCCCCAAAACAAGCACCTACACTTGTGCTTGCTAGACATTTTTAATACAATTGAGTTCATGCTGTAATAGTCTTGCATCCAACTTTTTCTTTTTGTGTGTGTGTGATTTTTTTAATTATATTTTATTAATTATGTTATTACAGTTGTCCTGATTTTTCCCATTTGCCCCCTCTCCACCCAGCACCACCTACTCGATCAGGCAATCCTCCCACCATTGTTCACGTCCATGGGTCATTCGCATAAGTTCTTTGGCTACTCCATTTCCTATGCTGTACTTTACATCCCTATGGCTCTTCTGTAACTACTTATTTGTACTTCTTAATCCCCTCACCTCTTCACCCATTCCCAGACACCACCCCTCCCACATGGCAGCCATCAAAATGCTCTCCTAATCCATGATACGATCTCTGTGCTTATTGTTTGCTTAGTTTGTTTTTTAGGTTTAATTGTTGATAGATATGTATTTTTGCCATTTTATTGTTCATAGTCTTCTTAAATAAGTCCTTTTAACATTTCATATAATAATGGTTTGGTGATGGAGAACTCCTTTATTTATTTCTTGTCTGGGAAGCTCTTTATCTGCCCTTCCATTCTCAATGATAGCTTTGCTGGATAGAGCAATCTTGGCTGTAGGTCCCTGCTTTTCATGACTCTGAATATTTCTTGCCATTCCCTTCCCCTGCGAAGTTTCTTTTGAGAAATCAGCTGACAGTCTTACGGGAACTCCCCTGTAGGTAACTACAGTAACTTCTTTTCTCTTGCTGCTTTTAAGATTCTCTGTCTTTAACCTTTGGCATTTTAATTATGATGTGTCTTGGAGTGGGTCTCTTTGCATCCATCTTGTTTGGGATTCTCTGTGCTTCCTGGACTTGCATGTCTATTTCCTTCACCAAATTAGAGAACTTTTCTTTCGTTATTTTTTCAAATAATTTCCAATTTCTTGCTCTTTTTCTTCTCCTTCTGATATTCCTTTGAGGAAAATGTTGGACCTCTTGAAGTTGTCCCAGAGGCTCCTTACACTATCCTCTTCTTTTGGATTTTTTTCTTCCTGTTGTTCTGATTGGTTGTTTTATTTATTTATTTTTTTGCTTCCTTATGTTCCAAATCATTGATTTGATTCTCAGCTTCATCCACTCTCCTGTTGTTTTCCTGTAAATTGTTCTTTATTTCAATGAGTGCATCATTTGTTTCTGACTGGATCTTTTTTATGCTGCTGAGGTCCTCACTAATTTCCTTGAGCGTCCTTATAAACAGTGGTTTAAACTCTGACTCTGATAGATTGCTTATGCTTTCCATTTACCTCTTTTTCTGGAGTTTTGATCTGTCCTTTCATTTGAGCCATGTTTCTTTATATCCTCGTTTTGGCAGCCTTGCTGTGTTTGTTTCTATGTATTAGGTAGAGCTGTTTTGACTCCATGTCTTCGTAATGTGGCCTAATGTAGTAGGTGTCCTGTAGGGTCCAATGGCACAGCCTCCTCTATCACCCAACCTGCATACTCCAGATGTGCCCTTCATGTGGGCTGAATATACCTTCCTCTTGTAGCTGGGTATCGGTTGCTGTTGGCAAATCAACGGGAGGGATTTACCCAGGCCAATCAGCTGCAAGGACTGGCTCTGACCATTTAGCACCGACCTCTGCCCTCTGTGGAGGATTAATGGTGCAGGGACAGGGTGGTGGTGCTCTGACATGGTCTGTAGCTGTCCACTGGATACACTGGCCCTGGGGTTTCCTGAGTGGTGCAGGCAAGGGCAGCCCCCACTTGTGTTTTGCCAGAGGCCACCCTGCCAGAGCTCTAAAGCAATCTGAGATAGCTGATACTTGTGCTGGGCTTGGAGATTCCTAGGCAAAGACAAGCTGTGAACCTAGGTGGGCTGCTGCTAGTGCCAGGCCTGGGGCTCACTGAAGTCAGCTGTTGCTAGTTTGAGAGGATTTAGGAAGCTCTGCAGTATGAGCCAATTCCAACCATTCATATGAAAAAGCAGCTTGAGTGGACCGGTAAGCCGGGTGGGGCAGAGTCTCTTGGGATCTCCAAGGCAGATCAAACAGTGTTAGCCAGGTTGATGGAGTCTCAGATATGGCAATGGCTTGCTGACTCTGTGGCTCTGTGGTGGGAGGGTTTAGAAAAGGGAAAGAAGCCTATGCTTGTCTTGATGCCAGACACATCAGTTCCTTCCTTTATGCCACCGGTTCCTTTCAAGCTGCTAGCCCTAGTGTTGGAGCTCAGAGGAAGTGAGTCTGAGGAGTAGAGTCCATTGTATGTGAGTTCTTTAAGAGGAACTGCTTTGGGATCCAGCAGTTTCTTTCACTGACTCAATCCCCACAGGTTTTTGCAGCCAGAAGTTGGGGGTACTTATCTTCCTGGCACTGGAACCCTGGGCTGGGGGGCCCTGTGTGGGGCTGGGATTCCTTGCACCTGAGGTATCCATCCCAAATTTTTATCTACCACACATGGGTGTGGGACTAACCCGTTCCTCATCTGCACCCCTCCTACCAGTCTAAATAGATGTGGTTTCTTTAATTCCATAGTTGTCAGACTTCCATTCAACCCGATTTCTGACAGTTCTGAGTAGTTGTTCTATATTTTAGTTGTAATTTTGATGTGGTTGTGTGAAGAGGCAAGCCACTTCTGCCTACACCGCCATCTTGACTGGAAGTCCCTCCCCAACTTTTTCTTACTATTACATTATAAATGCATTTTACATCATTAAAAGTTCGTTTGTAACATTATTTTAATGGTCACTACGTATCTCATCATATGGACATATCTCCATGTACTTAACCATTCCTCTAATGTTTGATATTTAGACATTTTATTTATTTAATTTTTAATCCTCATCTGAGGATATGTTTATTAATTTTAGAGAGAAAGGAAGGGAAAAGGAGAAACATCAATTGGTTGCCTCCTGTACTCACCCCGACCAGGGGATACAACTTGCAGCCTGGGTATGCCCTGACCAGGCATCAAACCCACAACCTTTTGGTGTAAGGAACAACACTCCAACCAACTGAGCTACTTGGCCAGGGCTTAGACCTTTTTTAACTACTAAGAAATAGGTATGTTTACATATAAATCTTTATCCATTTCTTTTTAAAATTTTTTTATTTTTAGAGAGTAGGGAAGGGAGGGAGAAAGAGGAGAGAAACATTGATGTGCAAAGAGAAACAGCGATTGGCTGCCTCTCGCATGGCCCATAACCCAGGCCTGTGCCCGAATTGAGAATCAAACCGGAGACTTTCAGTTTGTAGGTCGGCACTCAATCCACTGAGCCACCAGCCAGGGCTCCATTCCTGATTATCTCCTTAGGATGGATTGCCCACCAGGGAATTATTTGTCAAATGTTATAAACAGCAGTATCTGAGAGTAGTTATCTCACATACTCTTCCCAGCAATGGCTATTACCATTTTTAATCATTTTATTTTTAAGTATATTCTATTGATTATGCTATTTTTTCCCCCTTTATTCCCCTCCACCCTGTACCTGCCCTGCCACCATCATTCCCCCACCTTAGTTCATGTCCATGGGTCGTACATGTAAGTTCTTTGGCTTCTCCATGTCCCATACTATCCTTAACCTCCCCGTCTATTTTGTACCTACCACTTATGCTTCTTATTCCCTGTATAGTCATATTTTTAAATGTTCATGATTGATTGGTTGAAGCAGCAAAAAGTTCCCATATATTTACTCATTTGACAGATATTTATTGAGCATCTAATGCGGACAAAAACTGTTCTGGGCACTCCATCACCACAGAACCAAATAAGGATTACTTCCCTCAGAGAGCTTATATTTTTGTGGGATAAAAGCCAACAAACAGGAAAGGAAGAAACAGCATGTCCGAAGTGAAAAGATCTGTGGAATGAAAACAGAGCAGGGAAGAGGGTGCCTGGGGGTGTGGGTCAGGATAGCGGTTACACTTGTAAACAGGGTGCTTAGAGATGTCTTCAGAAATCTGGAGGAGTGAGGCAGCAAAATCATGTTCCAGGTGAGCGAATAGCAGATGGAAAAATCCTGATGTGGGAGCATACCTGGCCGGTTTGAGGATCAGGGAGGGGGTCAGATTGGTTAGAAAAGAATGAGCAAGGGGAAAGTGACCCAAGATCAGACCAAGGAGGTAAAGGAAGAGGCAGATGAGGTAGGTCTTAGCAGGCCAGTGTAAGAACTGTGGCTCTTTCTCAGTGTGAGATAGATTCTGGAAGGTTTTAAACAGAAGGGTGACATGATCTAACTCAACACTTTAAAAGAATCACTCTGGATACTTTTTGTGAATATACTTTGTTAAACAAAAAATGTCAGGGGTGAAAGATTCTCTGGGTTTACTGAGCCATATGCTAACCAGAAAAAGGACCAGGTCCTGAGACATGCAACCTGAACTAGCAGCTGCAGGGCTAGATGGAAAAGTCAAACATGTCCCCCTGCCCTGGAGCTGACGGGGATTTTTTCATACAGTGGGTTTGGGGAAGGAAGATAAAATTTGTTTTGAAAGAATTTACATTGGCTATAGATGGGAGTGAGGGGGTGGCAGAGACAGTTCTGGGAGAGGTGCATAGTCCCTGAAGGAGAATTTTTGATGCTTCTGGATTGGTCGTCAGCAACAGCGTGAAAAGTTCATGCAGGAGCAGGATGTGGTAGAGAATGGGGGTGGGCTATCTCCTTTTAGACAGGAGCTGAAATAGCCTCCTGGAAGCTGACTCAAAGTTTCAATATACATATAGGAATATGAGCCATCTTTTGCTGTTTGCAGCTGTGTTAACAGATTAACTTCTTGTCTGTTCTTCCTGCCCTCCTGCCTACTCTAATTTGATTTAGGACACCTAAAACTTTTTTTTTGTCAACTGTAACAAGGAGCAAGAAAAGAAACAGGGAGAGTTGCTCTAATCTAGGTAAGAGGTAATGGTGGATTGGAATAGGTTATTAAGAGTGGAAATGGTGAGTTAATGAGTCTTTGCTTGGGACACGTTTGCCCCAGCTAATGTCAGCCACCAGTCAATGCTGAATGGAGGGCAGCTCAGAATGAGCCTGGGGGAGGGGACGGCGGGACACTGATTCTTACTATGACAAGCGTGCATGTGTTCGGAACAAGTCCGGCCTCCGGAGACAGATCTGTTCCGGCTGGGGCAACCTCCACTCCCGGTGAAAGGGGTATCAGACTGGTCCAGGGCGTCCTGCCTGGTGCCTTCTCCGCAGGTGACTCAGCCCCGGACCCCACTGCAGCACAAAGCCAGCCTACCTGCTCATGGACGGGACAGCCCAAGCTGGAGACAGAATCGGCCAGTGAATGGTAGTAGGAGAAACTGTCCCTCAGACGGCCAGACGCTGCTGTAGGGGGAGGGTGATGCCATACAATCATTGTTGAATCAGAACATCTTGGTCGCGGTCAAAGCTGAGCAGGGGGCTAAAGGGGTGAGGCAGGTAGGGCAGAGCTGTGGGGCAGAATTGGATAAGGGCACCCTCACTACGTGCGGGCTGCACCGCTGCCGCTGTCTTGGCTTCCAGGCTGCCCCCTGCAGATGTGTGGTTGGGGTACGAGCTGCAGCCAGTTTTCATAACAGCATGTTGTGCTTGGGGCCAGGGACAGCTCGGCACAACCTTGTCCGCGCGTGGACCTGGACCTCTGTGGCCGCCCTTGGAGCTCCCTCCGCCGCACCCTGCCCTGTTTCTTTACTTAGAGCCTTTAGCAACCTGAGTCTTAGGAGTGTCGTGGACTCCAAAACTTCGGGGGTGGCTCCCCTCACATCTACGGGAAACAGTCCTGGAAATCTCCTGATGTTGATGTCCTAATGTGGATATCCCGTGTGAAGGGAGAAGGTATTGCCACGAAGTACTCAAACTGCTCCTTGGCGGCCACCAACAGACGGTGTACACAAAGGAGGGGCAGGAGGCGGGGAAGGCGAGAACCCTAACGACCATTTGCAAAGGTTCAATGCAGACCCCTGTCATGGAGCAGATTGGGGGGCGCCTTTTTATCAGTGCACGGAAACCAGGGAACAGTTGTGAGGCTCAAGCATAGGAGAAAGAGGTACCAGCCCTGAGGTCTTAAGTCTCAGCCCGTGGAGGAATGCGCCTCCACCCCACCTCCAATTTTAGACCTAACTCCGTGCAAATGTGGAAGCAGACCGTCACTCCCTCACTGCAAGACCCGGGGCTCAAGTAATACTAGGACTGTAATTGCATTTGAAAATATAAAGTCGGCAGATCCAAAATGAGAGAATGTGATAATTTACTTTGTTTACGATGCTGGGTTTTTGTGGGTTTTTTTTTTTTTTGCTTTTAAGGAAAAAAAGCATTATTTTTCTGGGGTATACCTGAGGATGTTACTATCAAATCCCTGAAACACTAGCCAATAAACACTGTAGAATCTCAAAACAAACAAATGACCAAGAGTAGAGCCGGTGATAAGTGGCTAGATTCTGAATATATTTTCAAGGTGAGGTCAACAGGATTGGATATAGGGTGTGAGGGGGAAAAGTGAAAAATGATCCCAAGGCCACTTGCCAGGCTGGAGGAGACTGGTAGGCACAGGGTTTTGGAGACGAGTTGTTCGGTGACGCACAGGTTGAGATGTTCATTAGACATCGATGAGAGATGTCAAGACTAATATTGTATCATATGTACATAGAAGACTAATACAAGAGTCTCAGGTTCAGATACAAACTTGGGAGTCAAGAGTAAATGAATGGTATTTTTAAAATAAGCCCTGACTGGTGTGGCTCAGAGGGCTAAGCGATATCCAGCAAACTTGGGAGTCGCCTGTTTGACTCCCGGTTGGGGCACATGCCTGGGATTCGTGCACGATACCAGGTGGGGTGTGTGTGAAAAGAACATATGGATGTTTTCCTCTCTTTCTCTTTACCTCACCCCCCCAACAATAAAATCTTTAAAAAATAAAATAGGGCTCAATGAAATCGCTAAGAGAGCAAGGATAGAGAAGGTGGCTGAGCTCTGGGACACTTCAATACTCAGAAGTCAGAGGTGACGTCAGTAAAAATGACTGAAGAGCAGCCACTGCTGTGAAAGACACCCAACAGCATGTTTATATGGAAATGACCACTAGTGAGGGAGATTAATGCATGAGAGAGGAGAGGGCAGAACAGATGGAACAATGTCCTTGAGTGGCAAGAGAAAACACACTCTGTAAGTGGCGAGTCAGCCTCTTCCAGGAGCGCGGACAGGTCAACCACAGTAACAGAACGAGTGCAGATGCCAGCAGGTGGGAGGGTGCGGCTGTGGAAGATTTAAGAAGTTCCCCGAGTGCTTCAATTTTTCAGTGAAGTAGGAAGAATGACAGAGGAGAGAGTGAGTGATGAGGGAAAACGGAGTGTAGCTATAGAGGAACACCAAGGGCCCGTTTGAGGTTTGGAATCAGGCCAAATAGGCAAGGCTTTTCTCTGCTTGTGACCCTGTGGACAAAAGTGGCAACTCGTAAATTTGCTTTTCCCCCCAGATGTGTTGCATCATTTATGAATCAAAGTTTTAGTTCAGATTTCTCTAACTTATATATATTTTCATTTTCTTTGTATCAATTACAAAAGAATGTCAAAAAGCCCTTTAATGAAAATCCCCAAATCACCTTTTTTTAGTGGCATGAGTTTACCTTGTTTCAGTGAAAACTAAATTCTTATTCAAAGGTATTTTATAGTCCATTTGTAGTTACTTCTGATAATGATTTTCACTTCTGATATTTTCCAGCATACCTGGTTGATAAAGTCAAAATCAAAGGCTACTATGCATTCAAACTGACTGAAGAAAAATCTAAACCCAGATTTGGATTCTTCACATCTGACTTCAAAGCTAAATCCTCAATTCAGCTTTACAACAAACTGATCAGCGACGGTGGCTTCCCTTCTGAGGACAGTAGTCCTAGATGCAGTCAGACTCAAAGAAACACAGAGTGTACTGTCTGCTTCTTTCTTGTGCAGAAGAAACCACTGATATTCTTTGGTTGTTGCTTCTTCTCCACCCTGGTTCTACTTTTGTCAATCACCATTTTTCATAGGCGAAAGAGAAGAAAATTTTGGAAAGCAAAGAACTTACAACACATACCATTAAAGAGGAGAGTTCTTAGCTGAGTGGATCTTAGTTCTGTCTGCATGATATAAAGTTTAAAAATTCACTCCAGTTCCATATACTCGTAACTTACAGAAGATATACCTAAATTGTAAAAAGAAATTTTGAGAAATCAGTGGTAGCCAATGACAATCAATGTCTCTACTGTGTGTTTCAAATGAATTTTCCATTAGATGTGTTGATGTCAGTGAATTCAGTTCTTGAATCCTAAGATAAAGGCTTTGCCTACACGGGCCATTTTCAACCTTTT